>NC_041406.2:63817089-64072089 GCF_900747795.2 Erpetoichthys calabaricus | reverse complement strand
GGAACTGATCTGATGTTCATACTAACCTGGCTTATGGCTTATGGCTCCGGGGCGATCACGCCTGAAATTACCAAGCATTACTGTTTATAGCTGTGTATTGGAACATCCAAATCCTGCTTCCTCCTCCTACTGCTTGCTATCGCCGCTCACCTACGCTACCATACCCGCCTGTCCTACTGGCTCCATTGTGCTGTGCTGCTTCTACACTGCTATCAGCTAAGTATCACTCACTATTTTAGCGCTTCGAGTACTGAGAAAAGCGCTATATAAATGTAATGAATTATTATTATTTATTATTAAACACTAAAGTACAAAAACAAAGTAGAAAGTAACACTAAACCGCAACACCGCCGGCACACCGCGTCTACTAAACACTAAGAAACACTAAAGGAAAAAATACTATTCAGTAAGTACCGCGTCTACTAAACAGTAAATCAGTAAAGGAGAAAGGACTAACCGCATCAGCTGTGGAGCTCAGCTCGGAGTGAAATGAAGTGAATGAAATCAGGTGAATGGGAGGGGAGATGATCACGTGACCCCAACACCCGCCTTAACTCTCCATCCCTCCACAAACACAGCCACACGGATCCCAACTCTCCTTTATAGATATAGATAAAGTTGATATAATATAGCAATCATTATGCCACATTTACATTTTGTAGTCTGTTGCATAATTTAAAAAAACAAACGCAACTTTAGCATATGGAAAAAGTAAGTATAACCTCACATTCGTCAGTACCTCAGACATCTAACATTAGAATCAGGTGCAAATGATGAGAACATTGTTAGAGGGGATCTTGGAGGAAACGGTCTTATTTAAACATGAAACATTTAGTTTTGTTTGCTCGTTGTTGTTGAAGTATGTGTTATCACCATGCCTAGGTCGAAAGAACTCTTTGAAGTCTTCAGAAAGAAGGTTATAGATGTCTGGGAAGTGATTAAAAAAGATATCCAAACAATTGAGAATGACCATCTACAAGCAGAAAAGATTTCAGACAATACCAGTTTGTCCAGGCCAGCAAGTTCAGTCCAAGAGCAGAACAGAAGATGCTAAAAGAAGTTTCATCTTCTTTGGCACTTACAGATAGCTTTTGTCATTGTTCATGTCATAATGCACGACTATACCATTTGAAGGAGATTGCACAAATTAGAGGCGTGCCAGAAGGAAACTATTGCTCTCCATAAAGAACATCTGGACAAGATTTAATTTTGTCCATTAACACCTAGGCAAAGACCAGGACATCTAGAAAAATGTGCTATGGAGAGACAAGGCAAAGATAAGAGTTATTTATCCACGGTACTAGAAAAAAAGTTTAGCAAAAATCCTAGTATTTGACCAGAAAAACTTGATACCACCTGGAAAGCATGGAAGTGAAAATGTTATGGTTTGGGGCTGCATAGCTGTATCAGGGCCCAGATACAGTAGCTACCCATATAGTAACTACAGTGCAGAGTTTGTATATGTGTGGCAATTATCATCTTTGAAATTTAAATATACAGAAAAGTATGAAACATCAGATATAGACAAGAAGTGTAAAGAATATTCACATTTTAGAGAGCAAATGATGTAATGAAATCAGTTGGTTACAATAGTCTGTCAGAAAAAAATCACATTGAATAGCCAATAGTTTGTTTCTTTTTTAGTTAGCATTAGTTACCTAAGCAAGATATTTCTTCTCCGACTATGGCAGAATGTAATCGCTGAAACAGTTAAACATCATAAAAATTTCAAGTAATTTGACAAATGCCACAAAGAATTAATTAAACCCGATTCTTTTGGATATCATATAGTGCTTTAAGCCCAAGGACTATTACTGTGATATTCTGATTTTGAGTCACTTTAATGTTAATTTAAGCAGCAATTGTAATACATGACATTTAAATAAACTGCACATTAATGACCTTTACATATAAAATTTAATATTGTATTTTAATTCATTATCTTTTTATAACAGAGTATGGAGGTCTAGGATTGGACTACAGCTACAATATAGCAGTGGCTGAGGAACTTGGCAACATTCGCTGTGGTGGAATTCCTATGGCTATTGGAGTTCAGTCTGACATGACCACACCAGCTCTGGCAAGGTATATTATTAGCTTAATTTCAACTCTTAAAAGTTAATTTTACATATTCAGTACTATATTCAGACATTTTATTCCTAAAGGATCATAGGATCTTTGAAATTTCAGAAGTCCTCTAACTTGTTTCATATTAAAATTATTATATTAATATTCAATAAGCTGCTGCAAGTATATCATGAATAATTATATTAGAATATGCACAATTTACCAACCTCCAGCTGTATTAACCACATTAAAATTTGAGGTGCGACCGCTTTCCATTTTTAATATTTATAATGTGAATATGGGCTTCCTGAACTATAAATTACAATATTTGTTGGATTATACATTTGTGTAGAGTATTTAAAATATAATACATGTGTGCAAATTCAACTTAAACTGTGATGTCTTCAAAAAAGCTGAATCAGGGAAAATCTAATGTTCTTTGGGCTAATGTGCTTAGGCATCAACACACCTTCTTCAGGAACAGACATTCTAAAACAACAAAAAAAAAAAAAAACTTTAAAACAAATATAACTTTCATCTTTGCACAGAGAAGAATGTTTCCAAAATATACTTGAAGTGAATTTAAGACATCACTTAGATTCTGAAAAAGATACTTGAGATTCTTCACACAATAAAGTTTGTATAGTTTTAGGTTTTGTGTCAGTGTTCATGTTAAACTAATTTAAATCACTTGATTAGTTTTCTAAAGTATTAGATCAATAAAGCCACCCTTAAAGCCCATAAAAGCACATCTGAATAAAATAAGAAACTAACTAAATTAGGTTTTCAGGTTGGGCCTCTTTGTAAATTATGTGATGTGTGAAAAATGAAAGAGCCAAAAGATTTCTTAGCATGATGCATTAATAAATTAGAGCTTAAAGAGGGAACACAGATTTAATATCAATTGGTTGCACTTTTTGTAAAGCCATATTTTATTTTTTCTTAAGGTTTGGGTCATCAGAGCTGAAAAAGGAATTTCTTGCACCAACTATACAAGGAGACAAAGTCGCATGTCTTGGTGTGAGTGAAGCTGGAGCTGGCTCAGATGTTGCAAGTATGTTTCCACATAAATCTCACACAATATAATAAGTTCATAGCCAGCCAGCATTTGCATTAGATTTTTAGTGAAGAATATGTAATATTAGAATAACAAAATGCCCGTTTGTTAAAATGGGCACAATGATACAAAATTACGTCTGACTTTTTCAATCATATCCTGCATTTGGAGTCTCTGTTCACAGGATATGCTAGCCCTTATGCCCCTTTTTCTTTGTGGTTCGTGTTGCCTTTGTTCATCAGACATTGCAGCCCTTTTGTGGACATCAAATGACATTACACACGGGCACAGACAGCAGGACACTGGGCATTTTGTTGTTTTATATATAGAAAGATTTTATTACGTGAGGAATACGTTTCTATCTTTTTATATAGTAATGTCAAAATCGGCTGTGTAATTATGATAACAAAACCTACATCTCCTTGCACATCTAGCATAATCCCATCTTTATTAAATGAGCAGTAATAAGAAAAAAAAACAAAACAAAAAGAACACCACCAAGAACATTTACTAAATGTGGTGATCTTGCCTCTTAGGCCACAGTTTGTGAAAAGGCCCAAAACAATAAGTTCTGACATTTTCCAAATAAAACTACTATGGTACAAGCCATTTTGGCCCAGATTTAACAATTTTACCCAAACCACTTGCTGATGTCTGTATATAAAGGAGGTTTTCCTCGTGACACTTTGTTTCATGACCTGAATCTGGTACAAAATAAATCTTGGTGTGAGTTTTCAGATACTTTTAGAAATATACATATTTTACTCTTAAATAAACTGTGCAGTAACATTCTCATGTTTGTATGCAGTTTAACTGAATCAAAGTAATTTTGATTCAAATAACCCTAGGCAAATACAGGTATCCGAAATGCTACAAAACCAGATGCATAATCATAATCCTTTGCAAGCAAACTTAAAACAGTATTTTTTTCCTTTTTCTGGTCCGATTTACAAATTCAATAAGAAATGTGTGCCTGTCATATTAATAAATTCATTACATTTCTGAACCTGGGTTTCTCATATATTAATATACATTTCAATATGAAGTCATATAGAGTTCTTTTGTGATTATAAAATAATAGATGATACAAATGATATTTTCTATTAGTAAATGTTGTAGTAAAATGCTTCACTGTCAGATATTAATTTTGAGTGAAAGTATCTTCTACACAATGTTGTCATTTCAATCAGATTTCATATAAGGCTATGTAAAAACAACAGTTAAGAAAAAAACAGAAAATTATTCTTTAGTATTAATAAAAATAATCAGTATTCTTAAAATATTTTTAGGCATCAAAACCAAAGCAGTGAGGAAGGGCGATGATTACATCATAAATGGGAGTAAAATGTGGATCACAAATGGAGTTCAAGCAGACTGGATGTGTCTTTTGGCTAACACAAGTGATGGACCAGCTCACAGAAATAAATCATTAATCTGTCTACCAATGAACTTGCCTGGTAAGAAGCTACAGCATTTTCATTTGTTGTTTACCAATGAAAATGAAACAATTATAATTTGTACACTGTTCATTCTTTTCTGGTGTATTTGAGATGTCATAAACAATTTAGTACTAGTTTGCTTTTACATATACTGTGAATCTCAATGTAAAAAAGTGTATTAGAAATGGTGGTGTGTAGTACTGGAGCACTTCAGGGAACTGTCCTGTCTCTATCTCCCTTCCTTTCTTACCCTCTACACAACAGACTTCCAGCTCAGTGCCAGCACTTGTCATCTACAGACATTTTCAGATGGCTCATCCATCATAGGCTGTATTAATAATGGAGACGAGTCAGAGCACAGGAAGGTTGTGAAAGACTGTCTTGTGGTGCAGAGACAACAACTTGCAACTCAACATCAGCAAGACCTCCGGTGTGCCAAGAAGACTCTGAGACCAGTCATCATTCAGGGATAAGATGGGGAAGAGGTGCAGAGCAACATGTACCTGGGGGTTCACATAAACAACATACTGGACTGGTCTGACAACACAGTGGCTGCTGTAGAAGAAGAGCCAGAGATGACTGTACATGCTAAGGAGACTCGGGTCTTTTGATATGTGCAGGAAGCTGCTGGAAATGTTCTACCAGTTCATAGTGGCCAGTGTGGTATTCTACTCTACAGTCTCTTGGGGAAGGAACCGGAACACAAAAGAAGCACAATGCCTGAAAAAACTTATCAAGAAAGACTGTTACATCCCAGGGCAAACCCCTGGACACACTTGAAGCTACTGTGGAAAAGAGGATGATGACAAAATTGGATGCTACCGTGAAAAAACCTCTCCAGAAGGCACACTCTTGGAGCACTTTTGGCCACAGGCTCCATCCATCATAATGTGCTAAGGAGCGCCTCTGGGGGACTTTCTGCCCACTGCTATCAGGCAATTCAGGGCTTCCACCTGATCTACTCGATAAGTTTATTTTTATTTATTTACTTATCGATTGATTGGCTCTGTTATTTGTCCTGTGAGTCTGTATCCTTGTTTTTTCTATTTCTGCTGCTGTATGCATCTGAATTTCCCCATGGGATTAATATAGTTTATCTAATCTAAAATATTTTAAAAATTATTAATCTGGTTAATTCCAGATCTAACTGAAAACGATAATTTATACTTTATTTATACTAATTTTTCTGTGTTATTTTTTGGTGGCTTTTATTCTTTTTTTTTTTTTCCAAGATTATTTCAGTGATTATAGTTACAATATATAATGACTTGTAGTGTTATTTGACAGATACATCATCTGTCCATTTAATAATTTAGTTACCTGTTGTACATAGCAGAAGACGCACCTAAGTTGGTTGGGGGTATGTCGGAGAGGGCATGTCAATCCACTGCATGGCACTTGCACATTCTCTCTCTTATGTCAGCTGAGTTTAGAGCCATCTTTGATGTGAGGGTAGAAACTGAAGGACCCAAAAATGGGGGGGAAAAAAAATAGAGCATGGGCAGAAGGTGCAGACTCTACACAAATAATGCCTGTGCCAGGATTTGAACCCAGTACCGTGAAGCTGTGAGGTACTTTTTACTGCAAGACTTACCACTGTTACATCATGCTATACCTTCTAGCATACTTCCAAACAGCTTCAAGTCTAACTGCAGAAAAACCTAAAGACCTTACAGAATTGGGCCAACCAGTAGTATCACTTAATATAACTAGCACAACTATAAAGGATTAGATCATTTAGGGCTAAATGTATCACAGTTCAAATTTTTATATTTTTAAGTATGACAGCTAACATAAAAAGGTTTTATTTAAGGGTAATATGGTTGCATTTTTTTACCAAGCTGCTATTTCACTGGTCTGGACATTTGTGTACAACTCCATATTCCAGGAGGAATTTAGATACAGTAGTATCTGTGTGGGTTTACTCACATATCCCAAAGACGTGCATTTTACAGAGGATGGCGATCATAAACCCACATAGTACATGTGTGTGAACGTGTGGCTTTCATTTAGTGCTGCTAGTATAGACTTCACACCCTTTCCTCCCAGCAATGGACCAAAAGGCTCCAGAATATTTGTATGTTGACACTAGATATTATACATCTCTGTCTAAGTTTCGCTGATATTCACAAATTATAATTTAATCATGTGTGTGCCTTGTTTTTTATAAACATTATTAAAACATTACAATGTAATATACAAAATATGTATGTCTTTGCATTTTGTAATGCCAGTTCATGATTTCTCTTGATTTATTAAATGTATTCTAACTTTGATAAATCTGGAATCTCATATCTTGAAAATATTTTACACATTGTACATTAACGTCTTCTTACCCAGCCAAGCTCCCTAGACAACTGATAGTTGCGACATCCATCCATCCATTATCCAACCCGCCATATCCTAACTACAGGGTTACGGGGGTCTGCTGGAGCCAATCCCAGCCAACACAGGGCACAAGGCAGGAAACAAACCCCGGGCAGGGCGCCAGCCCACTGCAGGGCGTGCGCCCACACACACACAGAGACACCAAGCACACACTAGGGACAATTTAGAATTGCCAATGCACCTAACCTGCATGTCTTTGGACTATGGGAGGAAACCCACGCAGACACGGGGAGAACATGCAAACTTCACGCAGGGAGGACCCAGGAAGTGAACCCGGGTCTCCTAACTGCAAGGCAGCAGTGCTACCCACTGCGCCACCGTGCATAGTTGCGACATAGTTCCATAAAATTAATAAAGTTGGGGACACCACATAATACTATGAAATGAAACCTTAATGGTTTTAAATATATAATGTGTGTCTACTATTAGTTTTTTTATTTTGATATTGTGTTTTCCTATTTACCAGATTTCACCAAGTTATTAAAATGCTCTTTTGGTTATTCTACAATTATTTTTCTATTAAAGGAATACATGTTGCAAGAAAAATTGATAAGATAGGAATGAAGTCATCAGATACAGCTGAAATCTATTTTGATGATGTCCGTGTGCCTTGCAAAAATCTCATTGGGGAAGAAGGAATGGGTTTTACTTACCAAATGTTACAGTTTCAGGAAGAGCGCATGTGGGGAGTTGCCAATGGTAAGTAATGTGAAGTCTTCCATTTCCTGTCAAAGTGAAAAGTCCCAGACCGAATCTTTGAGATTATCTTCACTTAAGTGCAGTGAACTTTTTTGTATCTGTGCACTTCATTTTTTTTCTTGACAATATCAGAAAAATGTTATTTTTTTCTTGTTGATAATACATTTCCTTCAGGTTCACTGTCCAGTAATGGTTTTGTTTAACTGTTCTTACCCAAACATCTGTTGCTTATTGTTTTACTCAGTGATCTTCTTAAACAGGAAATCTGTATGGCAAGATGCCCCTACTCTCCAGCATCCAAGATGAAATAAAAGTATTTTATTTGTTGTATTAATTAGACTTGGCTGTCGTATTGGGCTGTTTTGCCTATTTTTGGCTATGTGCCCTACTCCATTAACCCACCACGTTCAGTCCATTTATTTATTTGACAAGCAGAAGCCAAAGTTTGGAATGGCGGCTTGACAGGAATGCATGTTGTTCCTTTGGACTTTTAAAACTAGTCTTCAACCAGTGCCAGTGAGTTAACCCTTTATCTTGTAACATATTTTTTTTTTATTTGTTAAGTATACCTTTTCTTTTTGCATCACATTTATGACACTTGTTTTTACACATTTAGGCACATTTATAATTATTTCTATAGTATTTACTAGGAAAAAGGCTTGGCTGTTGAGGAGTTGCAGGATAGAACTGTTTGGAGAAAGTTGATCAAGAAGATCGACCTCAAACAGAAGTGGGAAAAGATGAAGAGGAAGAAGAAGAATTTACTATTTCCTCATTTTCCCCATTTTGAGGCTTGCGGTGTCAGTAAAGCCATTCAATTGCCTCATGTTAGGGATTAAAGGTAGGGTGACTTTTTTGAGCAATGTAACTGTACATGTAGCTGCCTCAAGCATTGAGGGACGTTCTAAATACAAAATTCAGTGCAATTTAGAGTTACATTTTCTGCTTTTATAGCAATTTAGAGCAAGGTGAATATACAAGTGCTAATGATGTTACACTTTAAAAGTTCATCCATCCATTTTATAAACAAGCTAGACCATAGGACCCTATGACAGAAAGTCATAGTCTTTCTTGGTAGCAGCAAATCAGGCCAGGTCTTTGAAAGGATGCCAGCACATTGTAGCATACCCTCACACACAATTGTATAGGTATACATTTATAGTCATCAGTTTGACAAATCGTTTTGGACTGAGGGGACATTTCTGGTGAAAGCCTAAAAGACGGGGTCTTCACTTACAGTCCTGGTGGGCCGCAGTGGCAGCAGGGCTTTGTTCTCACCAGTTTCCTGATAAAGATGCAGGCCTTGCTGATAATGAAACTCTGTATTTTTGTAGATGCTTTCGTTCATTCAAGACAAATCTTTTATCACATTGTAGAGCTTCCTTTTCTGAGATCATCATCCATATGTTTTGAGGACAGGAACAGATTTGCACTTCACAGTACTTTCTTTCTCATTTATTTCTACATATTTAATAACAGATACTTCATGATGCATATGCACCACTGTAAATGGAACCACATTAGCTGGAGAGATGGTGGTTTCTGTGTTATTTGCATTTCATTATTAACTGGTGACTGGTTAAGAAAACAGGAAACATTCAAAACATAAGTGCAACAGTTTAAAACTAAAACAAGCAAGTAATTGTTCTGAATCACAACAAATGAATTAACTAAAATTAAGTCAAAAAAAGACGTACAACATTAGCAGCCAATAAATTGGTTCTAATTAAGAAATTGGTTGAGGTGAAAACCTGCAGTCAGTGCCACCCTCCAGGACCATAAGCGAGTATTCCTGCTCTACAATGCAATTTAAATGTGTTTTTGGATGAATGAAAGCACTACAAAATATTACAGTCAAATATCAAGTTTCATTATCAGCAAAGACTATCTTCTAATTAAGAAACTAGTTGAAATGAAAATCTGTAACCAGTGCGGCCCTCCAGCACCATGAGTGAGGACCCCTGCTATAAGATATGGAAACATCAAAATTCCATACAGTATGCATCCAAGCTGGAAGTCTTTTGAGGCAGCATTATAATTCCGTGCACTACCACATCAACCACAGATCTAGCGTAACATTTGAAATAAAATGTTGTGACATGTATCACTACAGCATGGGCTGTTGCAAGTGGAAGCAGGGTTGGGGTGGAATCTTAGGGGAAAAGCACTTTGTGTGGGCTCGGGGCACCTCCCTAGAGAGACAGCCAAGTGACAGGGGTTAGGGATAATTAACGGTGCTTCTGGGAAAATAAAAGGGGAGGGTGTGGTTGGCAAGGGGGAGCTGTGGAGCTAGGTAAGAAGACGGCAACAGTGACTGGAAAATGGAGCGAATGGTTAAAGGGTGGGCAAGAGCAGAGGGGCTGTAAGCGATCAGTTTTTATTATTTTGGAGATGTCCCTATGACCCAGACATGGGAGCTGTAGGGCATCATTTGTATTACAGCATACCAAATGAAAAGCTAGTCGGCACCTTGAAGACTTCCCCGAAAAAGCGTCTCCAGTGTGTCTTATTTGACAGATATACTGTGTTGTACGTCTTTTGTAGAAAATCGTGCAATTGTTTGCATTGTTAATTGTGTTACATTTTAGGGTAATTAAACACACAATTTTACAATTTCTTTCATAGAGTTGCGATTTTGTTACTGTCTCTCCCTGGATTTGTAAATCGAGAGAGCCTGATTACTTTTATCAGACAGTAGCTTTTGAGGGCAAAGCAGTTTGCAGCAAATGTTAATAAAAAGTTTCAATAGAATGGCTGTGGTGATACTCAGAGTTAAAATAGTAAAGTGAGGTAAAATACAGCAAACCGTTTAACTTTTTTTTTTTTACAGCATTTCTGTAGCTGACTTAAGTCAAAACGTTGGAAAAATTGTTTTATTTAATTCACATTTGTCCTATTTTATAGCATTGACACCTATGCAAAATGCGATTCAAGAAACCATCGAGTACACAAGGCAAAGGAAGATTTTTAACCATCCAGTACTTAACAACCAAGTAGTGCATTTCCGTTTGGCAGAGCTGGAAACTGAAGTAGAACTCCTTCGCTCCCTTCTGTACCGTGCAGTTGGTATGTACTCATTTTTGCATTTTTAAGTAGATCCTTTTCGATTGGTCAACTGTAACTTATAGCATCAGTGTGAATTAGAAATCCTGTCTTTTGAGGGGGGAAAAGAGGATTTTTCACTATGGCCAGGAATTGCTTTGATTATTTCTGCTCAATATTTAATTTCTTCTTAATTGCATTTAATATTTCTTACAGCTTTGTATGTGAAAGGAAATGATGTAACGAAGCTTGCATCTATGGCAAAACTGAAAGCAGGTCGACTTGCACGAGAGTTGAGTGATAGCTGTTTACAGTACTGGGGAGGCATGGGCTTTACCAGTGAAGTCTTTGTAAGCAGATTTTATAGGTGAGTTGTCAATAACATGTCTTGAAAATGTTAACGGAAGTAAGGCATAAGCGTACATAAAAACTATCAGTACATGTATAATATGCATTGTTGTAGGTGTGCTGGTTCATTTCATGAACCAGATTTCAATTAAAAGAGTTACAAGGGTCCAGAAACTGATATTAGTCAGTGTGGGTTTGATAGGATCGTGCCAACAATAAATACAAAGGTGTTTCATAGAAGGTTGATTCCTGGCTGGAGCTCCTTGGGAAATTATAATGGAAAAAATGGGTTAAGCAAATAGGTCAGTGGTTTGCTGCATTAGAAGAAAAACATATCTGACTAAGTATTAGAAATGCAATGTTTATTGAATCACAGATGTTTCAGCTATGGTTGTTGATGTGTAGTTTTGATGATGTTTAACAGACTTAAAAAGTTTTATTAGAGAGAAACAGACCTATAGACTAAAGGAAGCAAATTTAAATTTGACTGAAGTATTAGTAATTGTGACTTTGTAATTATCCATCTATCCACTTTCTAAATCTGCTTTGTCCTGAGCAGGGTCACAGGGAAGATGGAGTGCAAGGCAGATTCTATATGTATTTAAGAAAGCTATTTATTTATTTTATTATTTATTTATAATGTAAAAGCCTATAAACGTTCAGTAGCACGTCATACATAATTCTGTACATCCCTTCTAAACCAACAGACTTCAAAAAAAGTGCTGAGTAATTAGTAGCTGATTTAAGACTTATTTTTTAAGAGGATGTCAAGTGTGTAAATCTGCTCTAGGGAAGATCAAGCAGGTTTGCTTAGTTTAACACAGGGGTGTCAAACTCCGGGCCTGGAGGGCCGCAGTGGCTGCAGGTTTTCATTCTAACCCTTTTCCTAAGCAGTGACCAGTTTTTGTTGCTAATTAACTTCTTTTCCCTTCATTTTAATAGCCTTGTTTTTAAGGATTCAGTCCTGTGAATTGATTCTTTTCTTCATTAAATGACAGACAAACAGATGACCAGCGAAGTTGGGGCTTCAGACTCCAACCAATTTCACTCCATCCTATCTCTTAATGAGAAGCCAACTCTTGCTGTTAATTAAAGCTGTAATTTAATTCCATGGTTTGTTGCCGCTCTCATTCTGCCACAGCAGACATTTACAAAACAAGAACACCATCAAAGTGTTGATGACCTGAGAGATGAACCTTACCAAGACCATCACCTTTCTTTATTTTCAGATATTGTGTGATGGGCACAGATGAGCTGGTCATGTGGTGCCTTGTTTTGTGTCTCATTATTGTTTACCTGCCAATTAAGGAAAAACAAAACAACAAAGGGGCCTGGGTCAAGTTAATCAAAAGTTAATTAGCAGCAAAAACTGGTCACTAATGAAGAAGACGGTTAGAATGACAAGCTGCAGCCACTGCAGCCCTCCAGGACCGGCATTCGAAACCTGTGGAATACTTCAGGGGACACAGAATCTATTTCTGAACAGCATCATCAGTGTAAATTACAGTTAAAAAACCGTAATATGATACTCCACATTCAGAGTGGGTAGTTACAGTGATGATTGATGGCTTTTTTGCATTTCTCCACCTTTTTTAAATTTCAAACTGTATACAGTAGATCTTGAACAACTAAGGCAAGTTAATATTTTGGTTGCTTTTCATTAACACTGACGTTTGCCAAGCACTATTCTACATATTGCACTTTGTCATTTACTGTGTAATGCAAGGCTTTTCTCATATCTTTTCAAAACGGCGATATTAGTTTCTGCATTTTGAATTATTTCAATAATTTTTTTATTTTACTAATAAATTTTATTCTGCTGTTACATATAATGAAAATATTAACCTATGAATCCAATTATGAATTTTATGTCCCATCTATGTTAATCATACAAGTTTTTTGTTTTGTTCTCTTAGTTGTGAACTTTATTTTGCTTAGACTTCTTAACCTCATTTAAATTATGTTATCTCATAGATAAATGAGCAGAACTGCCTGTTATTTCACAAGTTTAAATTTTTTCTGTCTCTGCTGGTACTACAGTAATGTTAACATGTCAGGGAGAATAAAGCTGAGAAAGGATGAAAGTTCATAATGTTCAGTAATGAGTAAATTAATAATCTGATATTTTGGGGAAACTGCTTGCTTGCAGCCACTTCCAGTTTCAGGTCCTAAGAGGGAAAACGTGGCAATAAGACGACACACTAACAACACTTTACAGAATTTGCCACAGCATCAAAGCAGATGGGCGCCCATAATTTCAGTGTTGCCAGCAAACAACGTTCATGTTATGAGACCCCTCACATATTGTAGAACTGTTATTTTTGCTCTAATTTTATGGCAAATACAGAATTTTTGTGCTGTAGTTATACTCATGTATCTGGCAGTCTTTTGTTTTAACCGCACCATATTCTTTGTGTAATACTTATTATCTTTATTGCTCTGTTTCCTGTGGATTTCTGAAAAGAACATAATAGTAAGATTACATTGTTTTAATTGATGTAATATGATGCATAGTTTTTAAATTAAAGTCATGCATTATTTAGACAAAAAAGTCAATCTTGCAAAAGGATGTATTGCAGTAATGCGGTTGGTGATCATTTGAATTTAAGCAATTTTCTGTTTCAATGTATTTTAAGAAAAAAATGGGAATATAATTATGTACCTATAGTAAAATCTTTTGGGTTAAAATTAAAAAAAAAAAAAATTAGCATCTAGAGAAAGTCTTGTGACCTGAGTGGCAGAGAAGTATGTAAGAGTTGTACAGGATATGTACGAGGGAAGTGTGACAGTGGTGAGGTCTGCAGTAGGTGTGATGGATGCATTCAAGGTGGAGGTGGGATTACATCAGGGATCGGCTCTGAGCCCTTTCTTATTTGCAATGGTGATGGACAGGTTGACAGACGAGATTAGACAGGAGTCCCCGTGGACTATGATGTTTGCTGATGACATTGTGATCTGTAGTGAAAGTAGGGATCAGGTTGAGGAGACCCTGGAGAGGTGGAGATATGCTCTAGAGAGGAGAGGAATGAAAGTCAGTAGGAACATGACAGAATACATGTGTTTAAATGAGAGGGAGGTCAGTGGAATGGTGAGGATGCAGGGAGTAGAGTTGGCGAAGGTGGAGGAGTTTAAATACTTGGGATCAACAGTAAAGAGTAATGGGGATTATGGAAGAGAAGTGAAAAAGACAGTGCAGGCAGGGTGGAATGGGTGGAGAAGAGTGACAGGAGTAATTTGTGACAGACGGGTATCAGCAAGAGTGAAAGGGAAGATCTACAAGACGGTAGTGAGACCAGCTATGTTATATGGGTTGGAGACGGTGGCACAGACCAGAAAGCAGGAGACAGAGCTGGAGGTGGCAGAGTTAAAGGTGCTAAGATTTGCACTGGGTGTGACGAGGATGGACAGGATTAGAAATGAGTACATTAGAGGGTCAGCTCAAGTTGGACAGTTGGGAGACAAAGTCAGAGAGGTGAGATTGCGTTGGTCTGGACATGTGCAGAGGAGAGATGCTGAGTATATTGGGAGAAGGATGTTAAAGATAGAGATGCCAGGCAAGAGAAAAAGAGGAAGGCCTAAGAGAAGGTTTATGGATGTGGTGAGAGAAGACATGCAGGTGATGGGTGTAACAGAACAAGATGCAGAGGACAGAAAGATATGGAAGAAGATGATCCGCTGTGGCAACCCCTAATGGGAGCAGCTGAAAGAAGAAGAGAAAGTCTTGTGACCTGAACTTAGAATAAGGGCACTACTGTCCCTCTTGCATATTGTAAATAGAAACTAAAAGGAAGCTGGTGTCAGGAAGGGCATCTGGCTGTAAAATTGTTCTAATACAGGGGTGAATGGCCAACCTGAGTGACCCTAGAAAATAGCCATTAAATCAACAGAGAGAGAGATGATACACACTTCAATACTGGAGGCTCCCGGTTTGATTCCTGCTTAAGTGACGGTCTACACAAAGTTGGCATGTGCTCTCCACATTTGAAGTCACTCTCAACAGAGTGTGTATTAGTTTGTGCATGTGTGCAAGATGGACTGCTTTCTCATCCAGTGATGTGTCTTGCTGGGCACTGACTGTGACATGTTGCCCAAGTCAGAAAGAAGATAATAGATTAAAAAAATATTACTGCTTATGTAGCATAATGTTATTTTCAATATAAAACTAAACATTATTAATAGTGTTTTGTTCTCTATGAAAATGAAGAAATTAAGATGCAATGAAGTACATTTCATAATAGAATTTAATTAATATTAGCATTCTTTTTTAAATTGTTAAAAATATTACCATAACTGTAAAAGTACTTTCAGCTGATTTGTCCACATATTGTATTTTTTTTTTTTTAAACATGAAATTTTTATTTTTAAAGTACAGTTACAATTGAATTCATTCTAAACAAACTTAACAGTCGTTACATGACATATAAAATATGGCTATACAGCAAGTATGTTGCGTTTCCCACTTTTTCCCAAAATTTCACATTGCCTGGGGTCATGTGGTGTCATGGAAAAGCAAAAGTTTAAGATAGAAAACAGCTCATTGAGTTGTTTTTTTTTTTTTTGTAGTTTAATGTAAAATAACTATTCTTTAGTATAATTCAGCCTGAAACCTAGAAAACATTGACCCCACATAGAGGTGGGAAAAGATGAATAAAAAGATTAATTGTATTCTTCAGTATGCTGATCATACTGTTTTAATGTAGCATCATTGTAAGTTGGGTGCAATACAACAATTATCCATAAAATTATTGTATGTTAAATCAGTTTCATTGATACTGGCAGCTAAATCATTTCCTAAATGCAAATATACGTTCATTCATCGGTTTAAAACCTTTTTTAACTATTAATTATATTACTGTTTTTACTCTGAAAATGCAGGGTTAATTTAATGTACTCTGACAGGAATGTTTATGTTGTATCTTGCTTTGAATCACTTCTTCTGTGCTAGATTAGAATCACAAACTGTAATTGCATGCACTTACCTGATTTGTATCTTAATCTCACTAGTAAACATTTGTAGGAAGAAGTATTGAATATGCAAAAAATACACAGCTGCCCGCTGTATCCCAGGGTGACTCTCTCTGGTCACTCAGACACTTTCTAGCATTCTTGCTCCACCTCATTTCCCAATTCTGCCGCCCATCTTTTCTTCACCAAGTAATGGTAAGCAGTCCAATCTGCGGCTAGTTAAAGTCTAGTGCTGTCGTGGTTTCCATGCTACTTTCTGGTTGACATGAAGGGTATGACATCATTCCTGCTTGCTTCTGTATCCAAAGCCATAAAACATTACCGTACTCTGGTAATAACTCAGATGATAAGAGAACTCTTAACTCTAGTGCAAAGGTAGAAGCCATTGATAACCTGAACATTTCTTCTTTCTTTTTTATCTAGGGATTCAAGGCTGATATCCATAGGTGCCGGTGCAGATGAAGTTATGTTATCCATTATTTGCAAGTACATGGGAACTCTTCCAGCCCAAAAGTAAAAAACCTGCATCGTCCTTTTGTGAAGACATGTTTGGGCACATAGGTGTTTTAATACGTATTTTAAACATACTGAAAAATATTAACAGTTTTGTCATAGGAATGTACAGGTATGTAATGTATAGGATGGCATTTTATGTAATGCAGTATAGCGCTAAAATGTAGTTTTTCTCGATTGAAAACATACCTGTGCTATAAATGTGAAAGATGAAGACAGGGATGGGCCGTTTCAGTTGCATTAGGACAACCAGTTGGTGAGGCCGTCCCAGTGAGATTTTATTCTGTAGAACTGGCTTTGGAGTACAAGCCAGAAGGGTGACTCATTATGACCCTCAGGATGTCACTTTACCTGTGTGTGTTCCAAAAGCAATATTAGAACAATCGTACCATAACAAGCTTATACAGTAAAACCTACTGTACCAGATTTGTACAATATAATGCTATAAGCATTAATACACACTACTGAAAAACCAAACAATATGAATAACAGTTGTGAATTAAGATATACCGTAAGTGCTCTTTATGATCAAAATGGACAACGAAAACATCTGCAATGACTTTTTATCTTTATATTCAGTTACTGTAATTTGTTTCCCTCTTATTTTATTAATGAAAGCGATACATGTCACAAAATTTTATTTAAAATTTTACGCTTGATCTGTGGTGGGTGTGGTACTGCAGTGAATTATAATGTTTCCTGAAAAGACTTAGCTTGGATACATACTGTATGGAATTTTGCTGTCCCCATTTTGTATCTCTGAGTAACTAACTAATAAATATTGACATGTATGTAAATACTAAATTGTTCTGGAGAAAGCCTTTTTTTATCATAGTATTAAGCATAAATTTCAGCTGTGGTTCAGATCATTTCTTTACTCTTTCATGTCTATATTCTTTACCTTTGGAAACTATGCAAAAATTTATAATGATAAAATAAATAGCAAAATTAGAAATATCTTTGGAGTCAATTAACATCTCTTTGTAGAAAACACAAAAAAGTCCAGATGGAAAGGAGTGTAGTCATTCTATTCATTGTACTTAAAGCTTTTATATTGGGATTCTTTCCACTAGTACTTACTAGGCCTCACATTGGAAAACCTAAATCGTGTCTACTGTATAAATTCTTAATGATGTACAGGCCTTTTTCACAAGTTCATTTTCTCTCCAGATCTTGAAAACAGTTGTGGTAAAACAGCTGCAATCCTAACTTGAAGAAGGCTGTCTACTACACTCCAAAGAAGATACTGACCTTCTCAAAGCTTGAAATGACATACGGCGTTCTGCCAATACCTGAATTTTGGATTTTAGTGTTTGCTTTAACACAGTTGATCATCCGTTTCTTCTCGGAGTTCAGCTCTAGCACCATACAGCTGAGGCTTGATTCTATATCAATCCAAATTCCTGTCCCCGGTCTGGAATTTGTTCCAGGATGATGTCCGCCTTTCAGCTGTTTATTTTCCCCGAGATGAGAATGGCGAATCTCAAACTCTGAGCCTTTGGATTGCCAAGTGCCCTTCTCTACTGCTGTCCTAAAGGAATGCTCCTTTAGTACAACAAGATAAGCTGCTGTGTATTTACTTGGAGTCCCTGGGTTTGCAACTGGCCTATCAGTGTGAGGACATGAAATGGAGATGGATAGAGCCCTGGCCAATTTCTCTGGGTGTGACATCTGGGGGTGTGTCCAGGAACACTAAGGAGAGAGGCGAGTGTAGCGATAGGCTGCTCAACACCCCGTCTAGCTTTTGAAGTGCTGCTTCGAGGCTCGTTTCTAATGCACCAGTCATATGATCCTGAGGCATGCAAACACCGTGACATCACTGTCATCTCAGCAGTCGGGAGCCGATTTGGTCCACTAGTCGTATGCAGATCTTCCTTAGCTCAAAGGTAAGAAGGACTGGACCTTCTCCATGTGCGCAGTGCCCCCACGAGTTTGAACCTTGCGGATCCCATAAGTGGCACTCATGCATGGAGTACTGCCTAAGCTAAAATAAAGACATTAAAAAAATAGTTGTGTAATATTTACAAGTTTAACAAATACTTCGGAGTGACATTATGAAAGAGTCACACAGGACACCTTGTTCCTTGATGTGGATTCTTATCAATGTAGAATCTCCAACAAAATGATGAGGATATTTGATGCAAGGCAGAATTTGTACTGTAACAGTGCAGCTTATATTCTACCTCATGTTGATTATGTCAGAGAGGCTGAGAGACGCTTCACGTTAGAGTTTAGAAAGCCAATACGGCCATCATGACAGGCATATTACACTCCTCAGTAAACGTTAACATTCAATGACTTTCAAACAGAACCAGTGCCATTAACATCATCTTCTGCAGTTTGTTGGAGCCACGAGGCTTCTGCATTAACGAGACAAAAACTGTTGTAAAGAAACTGCGGATTCATCTAGTGCTGGACATAAAGATCACAAGAATGAGCAGCTGGGTAAGCCCATCTAGACCCAAACTTTTAAGAAAGCATCCGATTTTGTCAGCAACATTTATCCCTTGTGAATGCATCTTGTAAAAGACTTAGCGAGGGATCAGTAAATAAGAAGCTGCCTGAACTACAGCACAACAGAACAAATCCTTTATGTACTGTAAATAGAATTTAAAAAAAGACTGAGCTTCTATCGTTTCTGTTTTCTTAAACCATCTTCCAGCTACACAATCCCAGTCTCTGACACATTTAACATTTCCCTGCTCCTTATCTGTTGTGTAGTTAAAGGAGGAATCTACTGTCACTTGTTACTGAGCAGCACCAAGTTTTATTCAAGGCTTTAACATTCTTTCTATTATACACATAAAACAAGACACGTTTCCACTTCACTCCTATTCAATAATAATAATAATAATAATAGTGAAATGGCAATAAAGAGAAAAAGCACAAGATGGGAATATTAGAAGAGTCTAGACATCAGGGTCAGGAGGTCTCTTGTCTCCCACTACTTCAGCTTGTTTGCCACGCCTCGGTCTATTAGCCAAAATGACACGCATTATATGGGGACCAAATGCAATGGAGAATACATTATGCAGTCTGCCTACACTATACCAGTCCATCTTCTGGTATCTCCTCCATCTTCCTGAGACTGTGCTGGGAGACGCAGCAAACCTTCTTGTAATGGCACCTATGGACATGCCATCCTGGAGGAGCTGGACTACCTGTGCAACCTGAATCAGCTGCAGGTACGGCCTCATGTTACTACTGGCAAGGACACTAGCAAAATGCAAAACTAGAGAAGAATCAGTCAGGAAGGATAAGGAGTTAGCAACAATCTGTGGCCATCACCCTCAAAGCCATTCCCTTTTTGGGGGGTTGTCTTGCTGTTGCCTCTCCAGTGCACCTGTTGTCACTTTCATTTGCACCAAAGCAAAGCAGGTGATGTTGATTCATAATTGTTTATGCTCCCTGGACAGTGGACAGACTGATGTCCCTGAAATTAAATTGACGGTGTTAGACTGTGAGTCTTATCTTCTTTGGTGATTATTCTACTCAGTTTAATCTAATGAGTTTTTTTTTTTTGTTTCATTACAGATACCACAGCTAGATACCAACAGTGATGATGATAAGATGCAAAGGGGGGATTTTTTAGGAGAAGAGATTATGGCGAGAGGGGTGTAGTGACCCATATTACTAAAGCTCTTCTTTGCAGCATTATGCATCTACCAGTCGGCATTCGTACGATGTATAATTTATAGTTTTGTTTTTTCGACTCAACTGGATCTTTAATGCTGACCTCCGGAATTCTCTTTTTACCACAAAGACATTTACAGTGACTGCTGTTAAGGTCCATAGGGCTGTTTTTCTTTGAATGGCAGTTGTAATTAGTTGTTCAGCACGCACTTTTACTCACATTACACTTTTAAGTATACAATAGATTTCAACTACAGAGTGTGGATCACGGAATACAAACGACGCTCACCTTGGAGTATCCATTGTGTGTGAGATTGTGCTGGTGACTACACCCGCGCTGTGCCTCTCTGCCTCATGCTCCGGCTTAACACCTTTGAGTTTTGGGGCCAGCAGAGTAAGTTCAGCTGAATCTGCCACAGTGGGTTTGTTATCCTTTTCGATGGTGGGATTCAGACCTCAAGTAGCAATGAATATGGATTATTGTAAATACATGACTGCCTTCTGCAAATGAGTCATTACCTTTTTGATAACAACTGCAAGTGGGAATCCTTTCACACATAGTATCTATCAAAATTATTTTGTCGAGGTAGGTTATAAACACCTTAACTTTAACTTAAGGGACTCTTTAATTCGATCTGTGATCAGATTCGACTGTGATGGCGTTTTTTCTTTGTAGCAATTCATTTTGAGGTCTGCATATTATTATAAAGTATTAAAAATTGAAATGTCTCATTACTTGATGCAATAATGTCTGTTACTTTAAGGATTTCATCTTCTTTCTCAAATGTGCTCGCCTATATTATGGCAAAGTAGAGGGATAAGCCTTCATTTTCCGTACGTCAGAACAAAGAAAACAGTTTTCAATATACCATTTTTTTATTATTATTTTAACCTGCAACATTGGGGCTGTGGCTCCCCAAACGACGGTGGACTAAATGCAATCTCAAGAAAAGATGAGGGCTAAAAATACTAATAACTGGAGCAATATTAATGATATAATGTAAAAGGGGAATAAGAGATGGGACTCCATGAGTGAGACGTCTATTTTGTTTCAGTAAAACTCTTGCTTATCGTATGGTATATTCTGCCTTTTGGCATTAATTGTATATATTTGTTGGGACATCAGACACTAGAAGCCACCGACAACCCATAGCAGTGAAGCACGAACAGTTACTAGACGTTATTGAGTTTTATTATGACTCTGTGTAATGTTAGTAAAAATGGCCAGTAAATGTTACTACAAAGGTAACAAACGCTTCGAAGCTTCAACACCATTTATGACAATTTGTTCAAATGTTTCGTTGCTTCGAGGGGCTTCAATCCATCCATGACTAGGGGAGTGTAATGGCTGGTTTTCAAGAGCATCCCTCACCAGTAACACCTCTAAAAACTATTTCTACCCTATAGTTATATACAAAGATATAGCAGGAATGAAGCTTAGTTTGTTAGATGTCAATTCCAAAAAGCTGAAACCCCCCCCCAATTGCTATATTGACACCACATACTAAATATAGCTCTAAAATATCACCCTCCCCACTATAGATGGTCAAACAGTTTCTCCCCCTAGTTCAGTCTCCAACATCTTACACTTTATATTTGACTCTC
This sequence comes from Erpetoichthys calabaricus, assembly GCF_900747795.2. Taxonomy (NCBI): domain Eukaryota; kingdom Metazoa; phylum Chordata; class Cladistia; order Polypteriformes; family Polypteridae; genus Erpetoichthys; species Erpetoichthys calabaricus. Next base: position 64,050,333 of record NC_041406.2, on the reverse strand, counting down.
TAGTTCTGCACTGGATGGAGTGGTGGCTCTGAGGCTAGGGATATGCCCTGGCAATCGGAAGGTTGCCGGTTCGAATCCCGTAAATGCCAAAAGGTACTGTGCTCTGTTGGGCCCTTCAGCAAGGCCCTTAACCTGCAATTGCTGAGCGCTTTGAGTAATGAGAAAAGCGCTATATAAATGCAAAGAATTATTATTATTATTAATGTTAAGATTAATTAGTATGTCATTGGGACATACTGAGAAGTTTGCTCATTTTTTAATTATATAGCAAAGTCTTTTAAAATCTCCTGCCAGGAACCACGCAAGATCGTAATGCTTCATGCGACCAGGACCTTAGGAACAGGAAAGCAGGATTGCATCAGTCCAGTTGTCAGTTTATCATTTAGTAAACTGATATTAAAATTGTATAATTGTTCTTGATCCGTTTTAAGAATATGTGTCTGCCGTGTCATTCTGCTGTATCACTGCATGTTTTTGCACCAGTTGTTTAGCAACAAATACCTTTCATTGTACTGTTGGGTATGACAATGATAACTTGGAACTGAATAACACTGACCTGCGAATGTGACCAGTTGCTGGTAAGTCTCCTCCATATTTTCATGTCCACCTGATTTTTGATGTGGAGATGACTCTTGAGAAAAGAATGTGGATGAAATATTGGAAAAACCGAGCTGCGAACCAAATATGTTTATAAGAATGAACGGTCTCCTCTCATTTGTGTAACTTCTTATCTTCGTCAAAGTTATAATTAAAGAAATTTCCTCTTATCACTCTAAAATTCTATCTATCTCACTAGAACAAGAAGGGGAGAAGGAACAAAGAAAAAAAAAAGTTCAAGAAGCAAAGTCTTAAAGTCATCTTTTCTGATAAACCTGGAAGGAATATAAGCTGTAATAACGTGTGTTATGTAAATATTTACATTATATAAAAAGTGTATGCAAATTTTTTTTTAAAAAGTAAAGTTGTATTCCTGTACAGTAATCCCTCGCTACTTCGCGGTTCACTTTTCGCGGATTTTATATGTAAGCATATCTAAATATAAAACGCGGATTTTTCGCTGCTTCGCGAGTTTCTCCGGACAATGGGTCTTTTTACTTCTGGTATTTGCTTCCTCAGTTGGTTTGCCCAGTTGATTTCATACAAGAGATGCTATTGGCGGATGGCTGAGAAGCTACCCAATCAGAGCACGCAGTTAAGTTCCTGCGTGCTGCTGATTGGCTCAGCGACGGAGTGCTGCATTAACCAGGAAGTCTCGTCTCACTCATTCAGCATTAACGTGCTCTTGCTACTGCATTCAGGGGATTATCACCTTCATCGTCATCATTTTTACTGCGCAGCATATTCATCACCATCATCACGTCATATATAGCTACGTGTACTTCGCTATACAGTAAGTGTAAACTTATCTACCGATTTCATATTGCTTAGCAGTTGTCCCTGTTATTAATAGAGTAAAGGGTGGGTTGTAAACAATACAGGGAGGGTTTAAAAACGTCCAAATACACGTTAATTAATTAAATAAATATGGTGTCCCTACTTCGCGGAATTTCAGTTATCGCGGTCGGCCTTGGAACCTATCACCCGCGATAAGTGAGGGATTACTGTATCCACAAATCACATCTGAAAATGTATACCATAAGTGCAGTATTTTGTTTTTGCCTAAAATCTCTGAATGTCACCTTCTCAAAACAAAAGCCCGTTTACAGTGGACAGCCAATGGAACAAGCTCTTCTGTTCCATTTTTTTTTTTTTTTAACTGTCTCCAAGAGTCCTAAAAGTGTCGTTCATGCAGGGTTCATCCAAAAGTCTTAACAAAAACTTTCTAGAAACTAATCATACTATCAGACTTACCTTTAAACCAAGACTTAAAAAACAATCTAATTAGGACTTTTTTTCCTCTGTTGCCTGTATATCTGTTACTAATTTATTCTTATCTAATATTTTTTGTATGTCATTGATTAATTTTTTTTAATCTATATCCAATTTATTATTCTGACTTGTTCTTTGTCATCTTGTAAAGCACTTTGGGCTACATTCTTTGTATAAAAATGTGTGATAAAAATAAATATTGTTGTGTTTGGTGGAAATTAAATCACAATCATCCTCCAATAATTAATACTGTAGTATTAGCTACAACCCCAGACAGCAGGAGAGGGACCTCATTGGCTCATATTTGCAAAAACATACTAGCAATCTTTACTTGTATATTATTTTAATTTCAAACAGAATGATTAATACTACAATGCAAAAGAATAAAGTGCTTTATATAGGAATAGAAACGGATATTAAACCACATGTAATAATACAACAGATCAACAACAAAGATACAACAGAATACAAAATAAGTCAGAACTCAAGTGTTACTGCTGAAAGATAAAACCGTACAGAATGTTACAAGATATAGTTCTGGAAAGGAGGCTTCAACAAGTACTCACTTTGAATAGTGCAACACAGGCTTCTTAATAAGTAGAATATACTGGAGGGCTTTAGTTTAGCATGCAGGATGGACCAGTCAACAGCAATGTACAATAGCAGCTAAAAGACTGTGTACACTCATAAAGACATGCAAAATGCTTTACTTATGTTTAACGAAATAAAAAAAGCAAACTATAACAGGTTCTCTCTAGTAATAGTATATACAGTAAATGTTGAGAAATAAATTAATAACAGCTACAGTAACAATGGAATGGAAAAGTGGCAACTCACTGCTCCATGACTGAGAAGTCTTACAATATTTAAAAAAATATCCTGGTAACATAATACATTTCTAAACAAACAATTTTAAATAAAAAAAATGATTAATTATTAATATAAGGTTTTTACATGCTAAAGAAACCAGCTTCCATAAATGAAAAGTTTTGTGAGATCATTTTTAGATTTTTATTTCAATTTTGAATTTCAACAAGGTTTGATTACTTTCTCTACAAGGAGATCAAGCCTCCTCGAGACTGGCACTCTCTCTAATATACAGGTGCTGGTCATAAAATTAGAATATCATGACAAAGTTGATTTATTTCAGTAATTACATTCAAAAAGTGAAACTTGTATATTAGATTCATTCATTACACACAGACTGATGTATTTCAAATGTTTATTTCTTTTAATATTGATGATTATAACTGACACCTAATGAAAGTCCCAAATTCAGTATCTCGGAAAATTAGAATATTGTGAAAAGGTTCAATATTGAAGACACCTGGTGCCACACTCTAATCAGCTGATTAACTCAAAACACCTGCAAAAGCCTTTAAATGGTCTCTCAGTCTAGTTCTGTAGGCTACAAAAATCATGGGGAAGACTGCTGACTTGACAGTTGTCCAAAAGACAACCATTGACACCTTGCACAAGGAGGGCAAGACACAAAAGGTCATTGCTAAAGAGGCTGGCTGTTCACAGAGCTCTGTGTTCAAGCACATTAATAGAGAGGCGAAGGGAAGGACAAGATGTGGTAGAAAAAAAGTGTACAAGCAATAGGGATGACCGCCCCCTGGAGAGGATTGTGAAACAAAACCAATTCAAAAATGTGGGGGAGATTCACAAAGAGTGGACTGCAGCTGGAGTCAGTGCTTCAAGATCCACCACGCACAGACGTATGCAAGACATGGGTTTCAGCTGTCGCATTCCTTGTGTCAAGCCACTCTTGAACAAGAGACAGCGTCAGAAGCGTCTCGCCTGGGCTAAAGACAAAAAGGACTGGACTGCTGCTGAGTGGTCCAAAGTTATGTTCTCTGATGAAAGTAAATTTTGCATTTCCTTTGGAAATCAAGGTCCCAGAGTCTGGAGGAAGAGAGGAGAGGCACAGAATCCACGTTGCGTGAGGTCCAGTGTAAAGTTTCCACAGTCAGTGATGGTTTGGGGTGCCATGTCATCTGCTGGTGTCGGTCCATTGTGTTTTCTGAGGTCCAACGTCAATGCAGCCGTCTACCAGGAAGTTTTAGAGCACTTCATGCTTCCTGCTGCTGACTAACTTTATGGAGATGCAGATTTCATTTTCCAACAGGACCTGGTACCTGCACACAGTGCCAAAGCTACCAGTACCTGGTTTAAGGACCATGGTATCCCTGTTCTTGATTGGCCAGCAAACTCGCCTGACCTTAACCCCATAGAAAATCTATGGGGTATTGTGAAGAGGAAGATGCAATACGCCAGACCCAACAATTCAGAAGAGCTGAAGGCCACTATCAGAGCAACATGGGCTCTCATAACACCTGAGCAGTGCCACAGACTGATCGACTCCATGCCACGCCGCATTGCTGCAGTAATCCAGGCCAAAGGAGCCCCAACTAAATATTGAGTGCTGTACATGCTCATACTTTTCATGTTCATACCTTTCAGTTGGCCAACATTTCTAAAAATCCTTTTTATGCATTGGTCTTAATTGATATTCTAATTTTCCGAGATACTGAATTTGGGACTTTCATTAGTTGTCAGTTATAATCATCAACATTAAAAGAAATAAACATTTGAAATACATCAGTCTGTGTGTAATGAATGAATCTAATATACAAGTTTCACTTTTTGAATGGAATTACTGAAATAAATCAACTTTGTCATGATATTCTAATTTTATGACCAGCATCTGTATACAGTGGATGTGCTGCTCACTAATCTACACGTGTGCTTGGCTTGACTTTAAAACCTCAAGTGGTGCTGTAGCACAGTCGACACATTAAAATAACACTTAATCCTACCACATTTATAAATGAGCCAACAAATTCTAACTCATAATTCACAGCTTCTTATCTCAAAATTATAACCACTCATTATACAGTATTATGGAAAGCATGGAATATGTGTACTTTATCAAATTTTCACTCTGGGTAAATTGAGATAATGGCTATTAAAAAGTCATCATGAACTTTTCAATTATAAATTAATTTTTCTGAATCTTAGATCACTTTAATTACAGCTGATGTGGTTTCTGTGCATCTATCTACTGATTTTAGAGAGTATTTTATTACCTTGTATAATACTTTACAGTATATCCTTATATTTATTGTGTGGCATCATTTGATTCCAGTTATGGCTGTCAGAATCGAGTTAAACTAAAAAGCAAATACTTGGTCATGGATGAAATCAAGAGAGGAAACTTGATCAGATTCTTTTGGAAACAGAGTGAAGAATTTGCAAGTCATCAAAAAACAAATGCATTGGTGATCACAACCCTTAAGTTTCAAATTTACCATCTGTTCTGTAATATTTACTGTAACCAATGTAAAGATTATATTTTTTATATTATATATATTTTATATAAAAACACGGTAAAAGAGATTGACAGTGCTCTTTAAATTTATGTTAAAATTAAAAGCTAAATTTTACAATAATACTAGGTACACAGGTTTTTATAGCCAGCGTTTTCCATTATTATATTTCTGTTAAAATGTTATATGAAACCATCAGTTATTTATTCTATGGTTATATTTTGGCACAAATTATTTTATTCTCGCCAAAAACAATGACCACCGAAATTCAAGTATCAAACTATATTACCAAAATAAATAAATAAATAAATAATACAAATAGTTTAAGGCAAGGGTGCCCAAAATATCTGGCTTAGTGAGTAGAAACACAAATTACCAGGATAGGAGAAGGGGGCCAAAAGTAAGTGGGGTTACTAATGTTACCCATTACAATGGTTCCACCTGTATGTTAAATTATGTGTCAAAGATTATGTTAAAATATATTAATGTTCAAGTTTTATAAAACTGCATGGGAACAAATACCTAAAGCAGCAATAGTAAACATTTTTCAAACTGAATAACCAACAATTAGTTCAACTGAAATGTATAATAAAACACTGGCAGCTCAGACTTTCAGTCTCCAACTTACATAGCCATGCTTTTGATGGCAGTTTTCTAAGTCGTATAACATGTACTTACTGTGGCAAATTACAGTTACTACAAAATAGGCATATTTGTTTCAAAATGTTAGATTTTCTATCAAAACACATATACTCAGTGGCCACTAAAAGACATTTTTTTAATGAATTGTTCCTAGCTAAAGTTTCTCGAGATTGTGTTAATTACTTCTGTTTTAGCACTCTTATCTATACATGAACGTTTAGGTCGAGCATCACTGCAGTATAACAGTGGCAGTGTGGAGTCAAGGAACAAAATGCACACTAAAACAGTTTGAATTTTTACAGTTGCTTAATAAATTAGTATTATTTACACTACAACAAACCAGTTTAAGCATTGTGTCACTGCAGATACAGTAGGCAATGAAAACATTGACAAGCAGGACATATACCTGCCATATCAGAAGGTATACCTTGATTCATGTCAAAATACACATTTACAGAGACATCTAACAAGAACTATGCAAACATTGAAGAGGCTCTTAAAAATGATCATTTTAAGCCTATTAAATTGACACATCAGACATATGTCCTTTACTTTCATAGCCATTGATTATTAAGGAGGCCAACTCAATTTTGCTTGTGGCAATAAGTGTTTAACAGTTTTAGCACAAACAGCCATAAATCAGGCATCCCAATTCTAAGATGCAACTTGTGTATCATTGTCAGCTAATAAACTAAGCTCAAATTCACAACAATCACAAATGGGGCAACCAAAATACAGCCAAAAAATGTGTGGATTTTGTTGTTAGGGTCTGTGAATTTACACAGCACTTGGTAGACAACTAGAAACATATTTCCAACCTAACTCAATATTTTGTGGCTCAAGAAATAACTTCTGTGCAGTGAACTGGGCTTCTAAGGAACAGAATTAAAACGTCAAGTAAACAACAGCCTTGTACTTCATCTACCTTTCACAGTTAAGGTGACAAGAAAATACAGATGGACAGGGGTGGGAAGTTGTTGCTGTGGGGAAGCTGTGGTTGGCTTGTCAAAAAAAAAAAAAAAAATTCATGTAACATGTCTTCCTACATGTTCTTAAAGTGCACATTTTCTGCCATTTAGTGTAATGTTGCACAGATATAGACATTTCTTGGGTTAAAAAATATGCAATTTACATAATGTCAGGTTTACACAAATTATTTGTAACTCCAGTAATAAAATTTCCAAGTTAAAGTCTGCATTAACTCTGAAGATTTCACAATACCACAGGGCAGTTCTCATGCTGTGTACTTTTTCACCTTCAGCTTTCAGTTTTCTTTTGTTTTTGCTAGCAATCTGTTGCTAAAAAAGTTTTACTCTGTATATTGCCTCTTGCTAGATATCCTCATTCTTCTCATCTAACATCTACGTTCTCAGTCACAGTCATTCAAATAAGACTGCCTACAGTGAGCTTCAATAATACTTATGGAGAAGCCAAAACAATAAAACTAAGGAATAAGCAAACGTTATTTAAACATTTCTTTCTATTATATAAAAAAAACTTGGGATGTGACGAGACCTGTTCAGAGAGACGAGACGTGATCTTCTCAGAAAGACACTTTCACGTCCTGCGAGACTAGACTTTGTAACAAGAGATTTAACCACGGCTGGGGCCGGAAAAAGACAAAGTAGAATGATGTAAAGAATTCAAAAACGTTGGCGTGATACACATGCAGAGCAGGTTAGAGATAATGGAAGTAAGAAAATTTGAAGTCTCAAAAAAAATGACAATAAAAAGATCGCATTAGCACAAACAAATGGAAAATATTACTCGGTGAAACAACGGAACAGCGAAAAGAGATCAAATAGAATTTGAGGATGTCTGGGGGAGAAGAGAGACAAGGCAGTGAGACAAAAGGACTGCTGCTGTACAGGCTTTTAAATGTTCAAAGCACTGCACAAGATGCAGATGACACAGCACGGCGGCAGCAGCAGCAAGCCAGAGGTAAAAAGAGGAGGAAAAAAAAAAAAAATAAATAAAAAAAAAAACTGTTTCCCATTGCATCACCATTTAAGAGGGATTTCAGAGGAGCGACCACGTCTCCTTGGGGGGCATTCAGCCCCTCTCATCACAACCGCATGTAAAGCTGGTGTGTGTGTTTGGGGGGGGGGAGCAAAGCCCCCTAGTTTAAAATTAAAAAAAAAATAACATGTTCATTGACTTATTGCAGTACTATACACATACAGTATATGCATATCCTGGGCAGTGTTATTAATAGGTGCTGAGTGGAGTCAATTTCAACTTTCATAAACCTCTAGTTTCATTAGGGTTTCTAGAACAGAACTATTACTTAACTCGAAATGTGTCTGTACTGAGAGAAGCAGATCCTGAATACTGACCTCAATGAAAAAATTTGGGTACCCCTAATCAAATTACATATTTTGTTGAAATCAGAAGCAAGAGTAGTAAAAGTACAGTAAACTAAAACAATGACATATTTATAAAAATATCAATGTATGGTTAACAACTTATTTGATGAAATGAAAACAAATTTAAAAAAATGTTTGCAAGCTGTGATTTTAGGTAGAAGGGGTGTTAATAGGTACTGACTTAGTAGGGTGGGCAAACATTTACTAACACATTTATTTTTACATTTTATAGGTTAATAAACTGTATATTAACATTGTAATACTGTAATGCAATTGTTTTAGTTTGTTTGCTGAACAAAATATGTAATTTGGCCAGTGGTATCCAAAATTTGTATGCATTTTTTGTGCATATTTATATTGGTGGCATACAACAAGTATAATTTCAGAAGACGTCTTGTGAGCCAAAAGAAAGGTATCAACAGACCAATTCTGCCATGCAGGCCACTGCTTGGGCAGTCCTGCTTTAGAGCCCCGTTAAAATCTTGTTCCAAAATTCATATACAAGCATATGAAACTAAACTAATACAACCAGAATATTTCACCTTAGAAGCAGTTAATGTTAAATCAAAAAATCATTAAATCACAGTTGTATCAGATTAAATACATTTTAATTATATTAAACAGAGTGTACCTATTGTACATAATAGTCATTTAGCAATTTGGGAGCTTCTGAAATCAAATATTACAACAGTTATTTATCAGCACATTTATGAATGTTTAACTGTTAATAAGGCTTATTTGTGCTGCTGGTTTAGTTTTTGAATACAGTCTGTTTATCAAATTACCAAAACTAGTTACAAGTGTTAATATTAAAACTTCTTTAAGTCCTGCAGTACTAAACCCTTCAAAAAAAAATCTAAAACTACAATTTCTATATGCTTTTGTTTTCTATTTAAGGATAGATGATACAGTTCAAAATTTGCCTCCCTTCCTACAAACTAAATATTGAAATGAAAGTTTTTTCTTTTGAATTTCATCTTACCATTCAGCAAAAATATTATAGTATACTATTAACAATAAAATCTTTGTTTGAAAAAAATACATTATGATTCTTTTAAGGGGAGTGCAGACAATTAAAGTATGATGGAAAAAAATAAATTCAAATTGTGCATATAATATACAAATGCATGCACAAATTTGGACACCCTTGGGCAAAATGCATATCTTGTTGATATTTGAATTAAAAAAAAAATATATATATATATATATATATATATATATAGTAAATACAACTTCAATAACAAACAATTTTTTTATTAAAACTGTTAAAGCACAGTTATGATTTATTTGATGAAGTGCAAAATATATATATAATAAAAAGTAAATGTGAAATTTGCAAAGGTTTGGGCACGCATTCAGTTATGGTGTTACTATGGTGACTAACACAATGTGTAATAGTCAACCACCATGGGCTATTCTAAGCAACTGACTGAGGATCTGAAAATTAAACTAACTGAAGCATACAAAGCAAATAAAAGCTATAAAAAACGGCAATTTGCTTTCAGCTAGCAACTTCCACCATCTGAAACATTAACAGTGAATGGGGATGAAAACTGACAGATAGAGCAGTTTGCATATTGTGCAGGAAGGGAAGTCAAAGCAAGGAAGGAGTGGTGGTGTACTGCTCCATGTGTAGCGTCACTTATACAGACACTGCCTTCATGCAAGATGTATTAGAAGCAAACCTTATCTGTGATGTAAAAATAAACAATGCCTTAAGTGTGCAAAACAATATATACAGTACATAAGATGCGAGTGTTGTGTAGAAATGAAGTTATAAATCAAACGTTTTGGCCACAGGGCAGCATTTGAAGAAAACAGCACCTTGCCAACTGTCAAGTATGGGGCTGGATCTATTTGGGTTTGTGCGGCAACCAGCGACACAGAAAATACTGTGAGTACTGGGAAGAATGGATTCCACTCAAAATCAGCAAATCTGTGAGGAGAATGTCAGAAGATAGCTTGAACAACAAGACCCACAACCCAGAAACACTTCTAAACATACCATTAAGTACCTCAAGAAATTCGAGAATGTTTTAGAATGACCCTTGCAGTTCACAGACTTGAACATTATTGAAAATCAGTGGGTTAATCTTAAACATGCTGTGCATGCAAGAAAGCCCAAGAATATCTCAGAGCTGAAATGATCTACAAGGGAGACTGGGGAAAAATTTCTAAAACTAGAATTCAAAGACTCCTAACTGGCTACAAAAGAGTTTGCAAGAGGTGACTTTTGCCAAAGGGGGTGTTACCTAGTACTGACTTAGTGAAGTGTCCAAACCTTTGGAAATGCCACATATACAGTACTCTTATTTCTTTTATTTTTCACATAGTCAAATAAATTGTAAATGTACTTTAATACTGATAAAAATATAACTTTGTTTGTTTTCTGTTTTTACTTCAATTGTCAACAAAATGTGCAATTTGGCTTTTGCATGGAACTATACGCAAATTTCTCCATTACCAAACCTTCTTTCACTCAAGTTCAGGGTTGTGAAGGCTATGTACTTTTTCACTTTCATATAGTTTCTGTATAGCACAGAAGACAGCTGCAATAAAGAAAATAATATTTCTAAATGTAAATTAAATCTGTACACATTGACAAGTAATTATTCAGCATTTTTACTGTCACCTTATAATCCAATATAATACAAACACAACAAACAGTACAAATAACATCAAGTAGCAAAAAAGCTTTGTTTGACTTCCTCTAGATAGTCGTTTCAGTCTGCCCATAGTGGCACCTAACAGACCACCTGTCGAGTCAAAATCTGTGTCCTAGAAAAGACAATAAAAAAAAAGTTTAAAAGAGTAAAAAAAGATGCAATTTGAGATATTAAAATTCTTCAGTACTACAAGCTACCTAGAAAGAATACTCACAACTTACGCAATGTACATTATCAAAACTAATAGTTTCTGTAAAAATGGTCAACTATTATGTCCATCTGTAATAATTCAAACACTACTTTGAAGAAAGTGAAGTTTTTTTTTTTTTTAGTGAAATTTAGAAATACCAAAACAGACCAATTTCAAATAATGAACAGGTCTCTTGCGTATTTCTAACTATGAATCACAAAAAAAAATAAAATCTTGTTTGTTTTATAATGTTTGTAAACTTTTACAGGCTAAACAGATATTCTCATTTATTTTGGAGTTAAGAGTATACTGCCTCCCATTTTTGAAATGCTTCATCAGTAAAAATTTTCTTGGACATTATTTTTTTTTCTTTATATCCTTATTTATTTAGTATCATTCATTTTCTAATGTTACTGTTATACTCCACATATGGCTAGATTTGTTGCTCTGAGTATCGTGAGATTTGGTATGTGTCAGACTGAAAAATGAGTAGCCAAGGTGGTTACTTTTAGAAAGGTAAAATTATCTGTTTTAAAAATAACTGTTATAAAACTACATACATCAGTTATGTTTTAATGTACTGGTCGCTGTCCCAGACAAAAGTGTATTGTTATACCGACAAAGAGTTTTAAAATGTCTTTATGACTATCCTCAACAAATATTCCATTTGCTGTTTTCTAGGTTTTCAGATTAACTGCCAACATCAGGTTAGGAATAATTATATTCTTTCAGAACTTTGACTGATGCACAGTAGTATGTCACAGAGTTTAGATCTGAGACCTGGGATCTGCACCAGCAATCGGAAGGTTGCCGGTTCGAATCCCGTAAATGCCAGAAGTGACTATTCCATTGGGCCCTTAACCTACAGTTGCTTCGTCCTGGGTATTACGTTAATCTGCATCCAGACCTGCAAGCAGGTCCTCCAACTTGCAGGGAAGACTTCGGGGTTGGTAGCAGGATTAGCACTCCAGTCACCATAATAAAAAAAAAAAAACACTCACACTGTTCCAGTGCTCCCAACATTATTAGATCTAGATTTCTTGGTTATATGAATGATACCACACTGTGCTCGACTACAATGTGCATTTACAGCATACGGAGAAGATGCCTTATTGTATTTTGTAGTCTCTCTTATTGAAGCATTGCAAATTTAGCAGACACATTTTATGTCTATTGAACCACCCTTTGTCCCATCTCCCCAAGATTTACTGACTTTCTATTGTAATAGCTTGTATGCAGAAATAAAAGTTGTTATATTCTAAAACATCCTGGCCTATGGGAAGATTAAAATTTACCTATTTCAATCCTGTGCCAAATAAATCTTAATCAATATTTGTTTTCTATTGATGCAAGGTCTTGCTCTAATAAATGCAGAATGGTTATGATTGAAGCTTCCTCCTCTTTTTGATTAGTTTAATTTGCAAGATGGTCTCTAAATGCATCCACTGGTAAGTTAAATATTTTAAATCACTAAGCAATTCATATTGTAATGGGGGCCCCTTTAAAGGCACATTATTATGAACTATGTAATTTGGTTAACTGATCCTCATTATATTACAAGACACTTACTGGAATTGTGCCAGGTTATTTTTGTGCACTGTAAAACTTTGCATTTAGTAAATATAATTTATTAACGTAACATTCTCAAACCAACTTGATCCATTATGGTCACGCCACGGCCAGACGCTATTTATAATTTGTGGTTAAAATACAAACAAACCAAAAAAACTATTACAATGAAGTATTCTGGTTTTGGATTAATTTTTGTTTCCTGATGCAACCAATTGGCACAATATACATAGGTTGTTAAAACTGCCAGTTTAGAAACAAATATTTTACACAAAAAAGTATCAATATTAAAACATGACTAGGTCATTGGTATTGGTACTCTATGATGTTTTTATGTTCTTCTCAATGTTAATATACAAACTATGAAACTCCATAATTTATCAGAATTCTAAGTATTTTACAGGATAAATAAAACTTAAGTATAATACACTGAAATGAATGTTAAAGATGTGAATGGATGATCAGAGTAAATTTTGTGAAATGAGGCTTGGTTTTATGCAAAGGACAGAACAGCAATTACAATCAGCACAGGTGATCATTCATGATGAAAATGCACAAAATGCTTCAGGGAAATGCAAAAAAAGCTGCATAATACATATGTAAAACTGGAAAAAGCTTCTGGCCAAGTGCCGTGACTAACTGAAGTTCTTGTACACAGAGACCTTCAGGCAAAACTGCTAATGCTGACGTGTAAAGAAAGAGTGCAAGTACAAGGCCTGAAAGGTCAAAGCACAAAATCCAAGGATTAGTTTAGGGGAAAAAAAAGGGAGGAAGTGCAGATGAGGTGGGTAAAGCCTTTGTCAAGTATATATGAAGCATAAGCTATTGCTCTAAAAAGTGTTGAGTAAGACATCCAAAATTAACTTGTTCTGGAGATTATATGCTACCGTTATAGATTCAATAAAACACAGATTATGTAAGCATCAAGTTCTGGGGCAGTCCCTTAACTATGATGCATTCTGTTGTGGTAACTTGGGCAAGAATGCCAGGATAAAACAAATTCAAATTCCTATTTATTGAGATGCAGTCCATTCTTTGTTTATCCTTCATCCAATGTGGTTTTCTACTTTGTGCATGGCAATAAATCATATACCGAGTTCTTATTTACTGCCATTCAAGTTTGAGGATTTGAGAGTATAACCACTGCTGTCAAATAAAACTGATTAGTTTCTTTATAATTTGTATAAATTTTCCATGAAAAGCCTTTGCTAACTTTAATTCCAAAAGAAGTTCATATCTACAGCCATCTTCAAGAAAGCTCCATGTCCAACCAACCACTTTCTGAACCTGTTTTGTCCAGTGCAGAGTTGCATAGAGCCATAGTCTAGTTTGGCAGCAACAAGCACAAGGCAGAAGCCAACCCTGCAAAATACACCCTGGTTCTTCGCAGGTAACAATACGTATTGAGGAAAAATAAAAGACATGAACAGCATTTTTTTTGTTTAACTACCATATTATTTTGAAGTATATTTCTCTACTATTTTATGTGAAAAAAGTCAAAAGATTTAATTTTAACAAAAGCAGTAAGTTTTTTTCCCTGTTGGAATAATCAATGTTAATTTTAAATTACTTTTTTCAAAACTTAAAAAGGTGCAAAACGTTTCAGATATATTTTGTGTTATACCAGTTCCCATTTATGGTCCTCACATAGCCCACGTAAGATTTTAAACTCCAGCAACATGTGACAGAAAGTGATTTACATGGTTATTGCATTCAAACATCTAATTAGAGAACAACCCATAAATTCGCCATTCATGAATGCTGTCACATATATGTTTAAATCACAGCACAACATTTTCTCACTAAAAATTATGAACACAAACTTTCCTAAAAAACAGATGCAAATTTCAAAAATTGAATAAGGGATATTAAAGGTAAAATTATTTCTACTTTGAGTGGATGAGCCGAGATTTTGTCTCAGGTCTTCCTGTGTGAATATTGGATATTCTCCATATATTTGTGTGGGTTTCATTCCCAGAACAGTTCCATAACACAGTGACTGCCAATTATAAACTGACCATGTCCAAGTGTCAGCGGGTGTGGATGTGATTGTACCCTGCAATTGCCTGCTGTTTCTTGCTGATCTAGTTTCTGTTACGTGCAGTGTGATTTTGGGATAGGTTTTGTGTCCCCATGACCCTGCTCTACTTAAGCAGATTCAGAAAGTGAATGCATTGTGCAGACGGAGAGAGAGGAGCTAGGCTGGGACCAAGATTGGCAGAAACAATTTTATGCATATACATTGGGTCCTGCTGGATGTATTTAAAATATAAAAAGGACTTCCTCGAGTAGTGCTGGGCGGTATACCGGTTCGTACCAAAAACCGTTTTTATTTTTATGATATGGATTTTTCTTATACTGCAACACCGGTTTAAATAGCCTAAACAACATTTAGAACGTGGCGCAGTGGGAAACTGCTTAAGTGGGGACCTTTTTCACTGCTGCACCACTAAGCACACATGCAATGCAGTACATGCGTTAGTGGAGGTATTGATCGGTGAAAATGGACAGAGAACATTCCGAAACTGAAGCTGTAGCAGACGATAAAGTTGAACATGATGACACAGAAGAACTTTTGCTGAAAAAAGGAGCCATGTCTGTTGTCTGGAGATAATTGTCCACATTCGACCTTTTAAAACCAAAGTATGTTCAAATTTGTGAAAACTGTTTCTATACTAATAGATAATACTGCAAGCCAAGTTGTACTTGTTTTAATTTTTTATCAATACTGTGTAATGTACCTGGGTACTGTGTAATAGCGTGACGACATGTTGAATTTATTCTTGACATTTCTACTTTAATCTTGATGCTTTTGATGAGAATAAAGTCGACATGTTGACTTTATTCTCGACATTTCTACTTTATTCTCGCAGTTTATGTCAAGATTAAAGTCAACATGTCGACTTTATTCTTGTAATTTGTCATTAAAGTAGAACATTGTAAACTACAGTTCATCTTAAAATGAATATTTAATTTACTAGATTTTCTCAAACCCCGTCATAAGTTATGTAGCACATTAAATGCTTTGTGTAAAGTGTTCCCCAAACCATGTTAATCACTACGTGCTTCTTAAATGGATTTCCTCTTGCACTAAGGTGCAGGCAGCGATTACCACACAGAATACATTAATTTCATGATATTCCTGCTCCCTGAGCATTTAGAATGCTAAGATAAATACTTGATATAATTTTCATGATGAAATGCATTAATGCATGTATTAATCATGTGGGGGCACAGTGGCATGGAGGTTGCACTGCTGCCTCACAGCAAGGGGGTCCCGGGTGTTTCCCTGCCTTGAATTTGCATGTTTTTCTGGTGGGTTTAATCGGCATGCTTCAGTTTCCTTTCAAAGTCATTTAGGATGTGGGGTTTTGTTATGCTATATTGACCCTGCTAGTGTATGTGTTGCTCTTATTCACCCTGCGATGTGCTGGCGCCCTGTTCAGGATTTGCTGCTGCCTCGCACACAATGCATACTGGGATGGGCGCAACCCTAAATGGATCGCATAATTAAACATGTATAACAAAGATTTTTTTAAAGTTCTGAACACTCTGTGGTCTAAGTTTATAACTAGTTTTAATTTCACTAAGACGTTTATTGTGTGGCGATTGGTTATGTGGAGAAAGAAAAAGGAAGGATAGGAACTGGGGGTTTGGTATGTCAGACAGAGACAGCACGGCTACAATAAAGAAAGCCTGCTCAGAAGACAATCCATTGAATTCTGTGTTCGTGTCTCCGACCACCAGATCACAAACCCAACATTTACACAATAATAAAGTTAAACCTGTGTGATACCCATTCATACATCGTTTTTTGGAGTTTCGTCACACCTGCCATAAAGTTCTCTACACTGAACGTAGACCTGAGGACACCTTACTGTGAGGAAGCAGCAATACCGCCACACTACCGTGCATGTTTAATACCTGCTTTAATGCATTTCATCATGAAAATGATATCAAGTATTTATCTTAGCATTCTAAATTTTCAGTGAGCAGGAATATCATGAAGTGAATATTCTATGCGACGATCTCCGTCTGCGCCTCCTCAGTGCAGAGGAAGTCAGTTTAAGAAGCACGTAGCGATTAACAACTGGGTTGGGGAACACTTAACACAAAGTATTTAATGTGCTATATTAACTTATAACAGGGTTTGAGAAAATCTAGTAAATTAAACATTCATTTTAAGATGACGTTTAGTTTACGACGTTCTACTTTAATGACAAAATAAACTATGAGAATAAAGTGGAAATGTCGAGAATAAAGTCAACATGTCGACTTTATTCTCAACATATAGCTGTTTTTTTCTTCAGTGTCCATATTTTTTTTTCTTCACAGTGGCCCTAATACGCTTCCGTAGTGCTATATACCACAAATAGCATTATAAATGCAAATTGAAGTTTTATTATTTATGTACAGGCCTATAGCTTAGCTTGAAGGAAGGTCCATATTAATGCAATTTGCCTTAATGATGGTTCAGTTAGTAAAGATATCATCACCAAGTTGCACTTGTTTTATTTTATTTTATTTTTATTTGGTGAATACTGTGTAATGCACCTGGGATTGAAGTAATAGTATTACTGGAAGTTGCACTATTTATTTTATTGTTATTATTTATTAGTTAAAATATTATGCAGTTTAATGATGGTAAAGTTGTTTAAAAAGTTACTTTAACATGTCAGTGGACATTTTGTTAACATTAACAGAAAATGTAGTTGGTTTACAAAAAATATTTACTATTTATTCCTTTTCTAAGACATGTTCAGTGCAATACAACTTTTGAAAAGCACCTCTGGATATTTTACTAAGTCTAAATGCCTCTTTGGATGGTTGAAAATATGTTATCAAAATTTGAGTTTAAGTAGTTTGCAAAATTTCTTCAATAAGCAGGTTCTATATTTTGACTGCAACTGTCATGCAATGTGATTCCTTCTCTTCATTAGTGCACACATTGAAAACCATCACTTTATGGGGTCTTGCAAACCTGTATTAATACTTGTGTGCACATTAAAATGTTTTTTTTGTACAATGTACAATTCTTATGACAGTGGAAAAGGTTATTCTTAGCCAGTCTACTGCAGTAATTGCAGTGGAAAATGTGGTTAACATCCACTCATGCATGGGAAAAAATACCGTCGAATACCATGAAACCGGTATAATTTTGAAAAATACCGTGATATAGAATTTTGGTCATACCGCCCAGCACTAACCTTTTTGATCGAATAGGTTGGGTTATAGGTGGAGGACTTCATAGGGATTTTAGATGGTAATCTTAACTCTGGAAATGGTTTCTGCTTTGATCTTAAGAGTCACCTATAGGCAGATCTCCAGAGTGTTACAGAATCACGATTAAAGTACATTTAAGTACAAAATTTGCATGTGGAAGAGAAATATCAGTTGTTAGAAAGAGGAACAGAAGGTAAATTGAGCTTTAAGGTAAGGAACTACTGTTCTGCATAGTGCTCAATTTACCCCAACTATTAAACAGATGGCAGGACCAGTTTAGAAAGGCCTAGAGTGGCAAGGTATAGTTTCTTTCTCTACTCCTTTTCTTTTGTTACATTAAACCCTTATTTTTTATATCTACAACTAAATGGCATTACTTGTGGGTCAGGTGGTGATTTAAAAGTCACCTCTCTTGTCCACAGTGAATAAAGGAACTTAATAAAAACAAAGTCCAATATTATAACAAAAAGAAAAACAGAAGGAACTGCTAATATCAAAAGTACTTATAAAATAATAACAACACACTACATCAACTGTGTCAGTTTTACAACAAGTTCATAATAAGTGCAAATAAAGGATTTAAAACAGAGTTGCTTAAAACTCTCAAATAACATAACAAAAGTTAGAATTAAGCAATACCATAAGAGATAAAAAATGCAATGTGTCTAGAAGATTACTTTTCAGCTAAAACAGCTTTATGCAGGGAAAGTATTACAGGCCAGTATTTTATTATGTGGATGAAACAGAATGGTCATATCCTGTTGACAAAAATTTGATTCACCAACCCACCTGTGCCAAGTGTAAGGCTCACATTTAGCAACAACATAAAATCACTACCTCTGTCAAGTAAAAATCTAGTAAAGTGATTTGATCAAAATCAATAGGTTTGTAAGATTTTATAATGGTAATCACTGTACCAGCTTTCAAATGTATTACATAGTTTGTCTTTGAGTTACTGTATCCATAGCCTTGCAAGCAGAAATCACTTCAAAGTGCTCATATGTTCAGAAATGCCTAAAATGTATAAATCTTCTGAAAACTCAACACACACACCTAATGAAGGCTTTACAGCCAAACTGTCTCTTACCTTTTTTTTTCTTTTCAGTGTGGAAATTACCTTTAACTTTTATTAATTACACTTACACACACATTTTGTGCCTATACAAAAGGTAATGCAAGTATTTAATTACACATTTAACAAATACTAATAAATACAGTAATTGCACGTATTTCTAAAAATTACTGAAGCTGTGTGAGCAAAATGTGCTAAGTTCATGTACGCGTTAAATTATACAAAGAAGCACAAGCAAAATACATACCATTTGTCCCAACATCGTGTTTTGAAATTTTACTTCTGTTCCAATGTCAATAGACAGCTTTATAAAAAAGAATTAAAAACAACGTTAGATTAATTCAGAGTATTAAACAAAATAGCATAATGGTTTTTAAATGTGTTATTTTTTCCAAGGGACTTTTAGAAATTTCTTCTAATTTTTAATCTACCATTTCTGGGAAATTATATATTTACATTGTCTTCATTGTTTTTAGCAAGTTTACAAATACAATTTTAAACGTGTGAAAAAATAGTGTGTTTGTGTTTAGCTATAATGTAGCATGGTAGTTTTAAAATACAAAAGAAAAAGCAAGAATACTATTTCTGAAAATAGACTACAGTGGAACCTCGGGTCATGAACGTCTCGGAACATGTACAAATCGAGTTACGACCAAAAAGTTCGCCAAACTTTTGCATCTGTTCACGACCACACACTCGGGTGACGAACAAGCTAGTTTCCCTTCCGGTTTGTACGCGCCAATGATTTCCACACGTGTTGAGTCTCTCCCTGTACATTGTTCTCGACCAGATGTGCGTGCATTCGCTGTGAACTCTTTGTGCTCTATTTCATGTGCTTTTGCATTAATTTTGCAATTAACCATGGCCTCTAGAGTGGTAGTGTTGGTGAGAAGAAAGGTTAGAAGAAAACTGAAATCGAATTAAAGAAAGAAATTATTGAAAAGTATGAGCGTGGCGTTCGTGTTACTGATCTTGCCACAGAGTACAAGATGTCAAAATCATAGATTTTGACTATTCTAAAGCAGAAAGAGGTCATTAAAGCAGCTGATGTTGCAAAAGGAGTTACAGTGTTAACCAAGCAGAGGCCTCAAGTGCTGGAAGAGGTGGAAAAACTGTTGCTAGTGTGGTTAAACGAGAAGCAACTTGCAGGGGATAATAGCGTAAGCGAGCCGATCATATGCGAGAAAGCCAGGAAGATTCATGGCGATTTGCTGCAAAACTATCCTACTACGAGTGGCTAGTTCTTCCTCCTCACTTCCTTCATGCCAGAACTCAACTCATGCAAGGTTAGTTTTCTTTGTTGTTTATAGTTAGTTTTTGTATAAATTAAGGATTTTTTTGTGCTTAAAACTCATTTAAAAAAAAAAAGTGTTTACAGCGAGCAGTTTGTAAGGCTGTAGCGTGAACTCTTGCAATGTTAGTTTTCTCAGTGTTATTCAATGTTTTTACATTTAGTTTACTATTACACTGTGCATTCTATGATATAATTATTTCTGTGCTTAAAAATCTTTAAAAAAAAATATATTTACATACAGTTTGAACGGTCTGGAATGGATTAATTGTATTTACATACAATCCTATGGGGGAAATTAGTTCGGGTCACGACCAAATCGGGTTGCGACCAGAGTTTTGGAATGAATTACGGTCGTGACCCGAGGTTCCACTGTATGTGAAATGTGGACAATGACTTTATAACACATACTTCAACAGAGTGAGACTTCAACAAGTAATGCTCAAAGTCATATTTTTTCTTGAAAGTGCAAACATAAGCTTAAAATACATTTAGCAGTTACCCTTAAAGTTTCCCTTTTTGTATGCCCTGTCAGGCAGTTATCTGGTACACTGTACACACATATATGATTAATGACAGCACCCATATGCCCATTTATTGAACGGTTAATCCAATCTTTGGTGACAGGGTATTCATAAAACATCCATAATCAATGAGCATGTGGTGTGAACTAACCTTATACAGGGCACAATTTAATTACATTGCACAGTTATGTACAAAGACACACAAACACTGGCCAATCCTTTTAACCAAATTTGTTATTGCAGGTGTAAAACTGGAGTACCCAAGGTAAAAACCTAGTCTCTCAGAGGTGTGAGACTGTAGTTGTAAGAAAAATTTGTATAAGAAGGAAAAAAAAAAATTGAATCACTATTTAAAAGTACCTGGTTAACATGCTGAACACAACCCACTTGGCAGTATTCTGTTCATGTAATGGGATTGGCCAAAACGAGCAAATGGGGAGGACTTGAAAAAGATCGGGAGACAAAGAGGGGAGTTACCCAACTCCAGCTCCAGGGAATCAAGAAAGAGAGAGACACAAAACAACACAGAACACAAAAACATCAAAAGGAAGAGATTTAATGATAAACTACAAAAGTATCTGGTGGGTGTGACCACTAGCATCATACTTGGTAGTGTAGCAGCTATGAGTTTTCGGCGAGAGGTCCTGGTGTGCCGGCAAGTTACAGTTTGGACATGGTTACAATCGCAAAAACAGTGACAGAAACGAGACAACACTCTGAGTCACAAAAGAGAAAGCCCTGCGTTTCCTCCAGCAACAAAGGATGGTTCTGAAGGTATTCCCTAACACTTCCATATGAGTTATTCATACTTTTGAACACTTATTTTTGTGGATATCCAATTTTTCTTGCTTATTTGCTCGGGAGAGTGAGGGGACAGTGTAGGTGTGAAACAATGTGTGGCTACGTTAGTAACTTACACTTGTCCAGTCCTTGCCATTTCACTTTTATCCACTCCATTGTTGTGTAAATTAAACAATGATTATTTACCACGTTACATATTTCCACAGTTATAAATGAAAATTGACACGGTAAAAAGTGTTTCCACTGCTTTATCAATCCACAAATACACAATACTTCCAAGTCCCCAATAACCCCTTGAACTCAGCACCCCTCCTTAAACAAACAATACCCCATTAAAACTGAATCATTATCTACCCCTATTCTTAATATATAATCTTAAAAATGAAATAAACTGAACATATCTTGAACATAAAAAATGTTAATACAAAACTTCACAAAACAGATGGCATCACGAAGATCGGGCATTATCTGAAAATTCTGAAGCAACACCTCAAGACATCAGCTAAAAAGCTAAAGCTTGGTTGCAAATGGGTCTTCAAATACGGCAATAATCCTCGGGAAGCATACTTCCAAACTGGTAAAGAAACAGCTTGCAGACAACAATGTGACTGTACTAGAGTGGCCATCACAAAGCCCTTACCTAAATTCCATGGAAAACCTGTGGACAGAACTAAAGAAGCATGTCTGAGCAAGGAGGTCCACAAACGTGACATTAGTTCTAGCAGGAGGAATAAACCAAAATTCTGGCAAAATATTGTGAGAAACTTGCAGAAGGCTCTCTTAAATGTTTGCTTCAGGTTAGCCAATTTAAAGACAACACCACCAAATACTAGCTTGGTGTATGTAAATTTTTGGCCCACTGAAAATGTGATATCACAATTAAAATATGAAATAACTCTAGTATTTGTTATTTTGAAGAAAATTTTTAAATCTCCACATCCTTAGCATTGGTAAAAATTGAAAGCCATACACCAATCAGCATTTGCAGAAGCCGTGCGCGCACATTTTTTCCCCAGAAACTTCACTTTCATTCCGATAGTAAGCAACGCAGATATTGATGAGAAAACTCAACGTCTGTCCAACTTGGCTTTTTTTACTTCATCTTTAGAATTCAGATTTATCTTCTTAGATAGCAGACAGTTCATTTTAAATGTTGTTCCTCTCCTTATTTGTAATCCTAATTCGCCATAACTAAATGAATTTATTCAAAATCAAAATTACAATTTCACGTTTTCTATGTGAGATCTTATTTCCGATTCTTCTTTTAGTAGGTTGGTTAAACAAGATACTTCATACATCCAGGTACAGTTTGTCATATTTAAGTGCAAGTAAGTACTGCTTTGTAACATTTTAATGGAAAATATTGTTATTACCACCTATTGTTCCAAAATGAAGTCATAATTATAAATGAATGAGTCAACTATTAAAGTTTCAGTTATTTAAAAAAAAACACATTTATTCTGTCATATAAATGCATTACCTTTTTAATTATCAATTGATCAAGTAATAAGCCAGTTCTACAATTAATTTCATAATATTTTAATAATTCTTTCATTTATGTAAATTCAGGAATACCCATTATGCAGAAAGATTCAATTTCAGTAGCAAGATTTGTAAAGATTTGTATTCATATTTTTCCAAGAATGCATTTTTACTGAGAAAAATTCAGTGGCAAATAAACAATTTAAAAAGAGTAAAATTATTTTTATTTTACTAGAAGTGAATTTACCATGTGTATCTTTTTTACAGGTTTACAACAGTTAAGCTATCTAAGTAATGAAGTCTGTTAATTTAAGAGGCTTGACACATTCAAAATATTTAATGGGTTATTAGTTTGTGTGACGATGCGGGTTGGACTCCATGCTCCCATCTTCTGTCTGGGAGCCCATGAACCCAACACCGTCGGTAATGTCACCGATGAGCTCGCAGTGAGGCACAACAATGGAGCAAGGGGATGGAATAAAAAGTGCAAAATGCTTTTATTTAAAACAATCAAAAAGAAACAAATGTCCAAATAAATAGTGCAGTGATTCAAAAGTCATTAAATCCATAAAAACAGAGATGAAAAGTGGAGGTTAAAATCCATTAGAAAAAATCTTTAAAACAACGAGGTTAAAATAACGCAGGATGCAATCTTTTAAAACCAAAACAGGCCCGGTGTCTTCTTTCCTCTGGCAACTCCCCTGCTTCTCCTGTTTGGGCTTCTCAATAGTGGAAACGCCCTACCTGCAGCTGGCCTTCTCTCTACCTGCTTCAGCTGATCGGATCGCCTCACTGACCCCTGGCTCCGGTAGGTTCCTCCAGACAGCGACTTGGGTTCCACAGCGACCAGGGCACCCACGCTGTGGAATACACACCCAAGTCCCGACTCCTGCTGCGGCTTTACACGGAGAGTCATCCACCTTCCAGTCACTCACGCTCTTCAAAATAAACTCAGCGGGAGTGACCACTACGACTGCTCCCCGGGTGTTGGCCCAACACTCAAGCTCCCTGTTCAGCTGCACGCGAGCCTGCACTCACACGCTCTCTCGCACCGGCTCTCTCTCTCTCTCTCCCTCCACTGCTTCCGTCAACCTCCGTTTGTTCTCCTTCCTCCCTCCCTCCCTTTAGCCGACTTGCGCTTCTATTTATGAAGGGAACGTGGTAGTCGTGGCAATCAGCAGCTCCTGGGAACAATTACAGATGTGGACTGCCTCTCACCTGTGCACTTAGGTGAGAAACGCCCACAGCACGAACTCCTCAGGAACTGCTTCGGCCACAGACCACCACGCCCCCTTGCTAAGCCACAAGTATGGGGATTATTAATTAAAACTGGCCTTTTTAACGGGAGCTGTGGACCCGCTATACCACAGTTTGTTAGTGACTGTGGCCATCATATCATAATTATAGTGATAAACTGCTACTAAAGCTTTATATCATTTAAAAAAACCATAAGACAGTATAAAAGGTGTATTAAGACATCAAAAGGAAAAGCGTCCTCAAAAGT
This sequence comes from Erpetoichthys calabaricus, assembly GCF_900747795.2. Taxonomy (NCBI): domain Eukaryota; kingdom Metazoa; phylum Chordata; class Cladistia; order Polypteriformes; family Polypteridae; genus Erpetoichthys; species Erpetoichthys calabaricus. Next base: position 64,025,802 of record NC_041406.2, on the reverse strand, counting down.
CCTCATTTTTCGACCCAAATGTCCTCATTTCCAGACAAAGAGTTGGCAGTTTTACCTTTGCAGTCTTCCACAAAGTGGAGAAACCTCCAGAAACCTCCCCAAACCACCAGGTTTTTTTTTTTTGTTTTTTTTAATACATTACACAACATTTCCAATCCAACTTTTTTGAAACATGTTAATGGCATCAAATCTAAAACAATAAAATTTCTCTGTTTCAACATTTGATATGTTGTCTTTGTTCTATTTTTCAATTACATATGGGTTTAAACGATTTGTAAATCATTGCATTCTGTTTTTATTTACATTTTACAAGCATCCCAGCTTCTCTGGAAAGGGGGTTGTACTTTTGTGGTTTATATGCTTACATTTTTGTTACCTCACTGAAGTATCCAACAGGTGCTTCATACACAACGAAGTGTACAAATAAGTACAGTACACTGCTATTTGTGATCATGCGACTGTGCAGTCCAAAAACATTTCCAATGGAATTTTACACCTGTAAGGAACAACAATTACTCCGTACTTACGGTTCTTAAAGCGTTGACCTTTGCTTTCAGGCTATCGGTTAACTTGTCATTTTCCTCCTCATAGACACTGTATCCACTTGGAACATAGTTCCCCGTGGGCGCCCCATCTCCTAAATAATAAAAAAAAGCAATTCCTTTAGAAAGTTTGTAAGTTAAATTTTATTTTGACCCCAACTCATTGTTTTATATTAAATCGTCGACGTTCTATTAGCACTAGTTTTAAAATCCAGAGATAGCCTAGTCATAGCAAAGTAATAACCATCAAAAAGCTAGCTCAGCTTTACTACAAATGTCATCCGATGATCGTTGGTGATTTCTCTCCTGTGACCATTTATATTTACTGTCAAATCCAGATATACCAATGTTTAGTATCATTCAGTTAACTCTTCAGTTCCCTTTAATACCTGCATGACTCTCTGATTAACTATTGTAATAATCCTTCAAGTTCTTATAACGATTTTAATATGTCAAAGTTAAAATTGACAATACCAACGTTAGTTTCACTTTTTCCAGTGTTTTCATTTTAAGCCATTCATAATCATAAGTATCAGGTTTAAAAATAGCCCTTCTTACCTAAACCAGCACGCCTCATGCTTGCTCGTCAAGGACTTGTTCAAGCGTTTACGAATGATTACTTCCCTTCTGTTCAATATAAAATGAAATTTCCACAAAGTCGCTCTGCGTGATCTCCAGCATCAACTAGCGCCACGACATCGCAAACACGGAATACGGCATGACGTAAACGGCTGAGTCGAACTTTGAACTCTAGGCTGAGAGCCACCGACTGGTTCACGATTTAACAGTGTTGCACTTTGGTTAGCGCAGCACAGAGGATGGCGGTGCACGGGGTCACTAATTCAAGTCATGTTTTAGTTGCATATGAAGAGTTTCTTGTTTAGGTAAAACGCATGAATTTATGATGTATTATGAACGCAAATTGTAGTAAACGTCAAACGTCTGCGCCTCGAAACTTGTGCTGCTAGTACACTTGTCACTTCTTGTTATTACCGCATATACATTAAAGTCGTTTAATGAGTGCCGTTCAAATTATGTAGATCAATAAGACTTTGTTTCATATTGAGTCAATTTGGACCTATATTCCGATAATAACCTTTAAGAGATAAAGTGGACGTACTTTTCTTCTTCAGTGTTATTTTGAATGTAAGAAACTCCCAGGTCCCTAAATCAGATTTTATGCTGAAGTACTACGGGCTGCAAAACTGTGTTATTTCTATAATTTTTCACTGAATAAATTGACCATTTAGCATAACAGTTACATTCAGTATAAAAATACGCATTTTTAGACGCTTGGGTTAATAAGTTATTTTTATTTTGACACTGACACTGATGGCAGTACTTTAGATTACTGCAAATTTATCAAAATATGGTGTATCCTTATCTTTTCTGGAATTTTTGTTTTAATTGCTATTTTAGTGAACTTTTTATATTTATTTAAGCAAAATGGTACAACCGTCTCAAGCCTTCTTGATATATTTATTGGTACTCAATAAATATTTTAGAACAAAAATGCAGTAATACATTTAACAGGATTCATATCTCTGTATTAGATTAATTCAAGTGAAAATAGTTTATTAAAGTTATTATTATTAGTTAATAAAGATAAACATAACTGGCAGACATTTTGGTTAATGGTAATAATAGCCTTGTTACCAAAGGTCTGTCAAATCTAATATGAAATTCTTCAAAAAATATACCCAGTTAATACCCTGATAAGTAAAAGGTTTCCTGATATAGATATTAATTGCACATTTTGTATATCACAAGCAGAAGAAGCTAAACACCTTTTTATTGTCTTTAGAAACTTATGTAAATAAATGTCTACTGAATAGCTCAGAAATTATTGTTTTAATTGAAAGGTATTATTTTCTTTTATGAACAGAAATCTGTAAGATTAATTTAATAATAATACCACTTAATTTTTGATTCTGATGAAGAAAGAGTCCTATCGGGTCTGGTTGACCAGTGGGACTCCAGAGGCAGCTGGCGGGTACCAGTGGGCCAAGCGTGTGGCGGCATCGACTGTTGCAGAGACAAAAACTCGGGCATGGGAGGAGTTTGGGGAAGCCATGGAAAACGACTTTCGGTCAGCACCAAGAAGATTCTGGCAAACCATCAAGCGCCTCAGGAGAGGAAAGCAGTGCTCCACCAACACTGTGTACAGTGGAGATGGAGCCCTGCTGACTTCAACTGTAGATGTTATTGACCAGTGGAAGGAATACTTCTCTCACTGGAGCGGTTCACAGCTGAGTGTGAAGAGGCAGGGATGAGAGTCAGCACCTCTAAATCCGAGGCCATGGTTCTCTGCCAGAAAAGGGTGGAATGCTCTCTCCGGGTTGGGAACACATTACTGCCTCAAGTGGAGGAGTTCAAGTATCTAGGGGTCTTGTTCACGAGAGAGGGAAGAATGGAGCGGGAGGTTGACAGACGGATCGGTGCGGCATCCGCAGTAATGCGGGCTGTGCAACGGTCCATCATGGTGAAGGGAGAGCTGAGCCAAAAGGCGAGGCTGTCGATTTACCAGTCGATTTATGTTCCTACCCTCACCTATGGCCACGAGTTTTGGGTAGTGACCGAAAGAGCAAGATCGCGGATACAAGCGGCCAAAATGAGTTTTCTCCGCATGGTAGCTGGACCTTCCCTTAGAGATAGGGTGAGGAGTTCAGTTATCCAGGAGAGACTCGGAGTAGAGTCGCTGCTCCTCCGCATTGAGAGGAGTCAGTTGAGGTGGTTCGGGCATCTGGTCAGGATGCCCCCTGGACACCTCCCTAGGGGGGTGTTCCGGGCATGTCCCACTGGGAGAAGACCTCAGGACAGACCCAGGACACGCTGGAGGGATTATATCTCCTGGCTGGCCTGGGAACGCCTCGGGGTCCCCCCAGAGGAGATGGCTGGGGAGAGGAAGGTCTGGGCTTCCCTGCTTAGGCTACTGCCCCCCACGACCCAACTTCGGATAAGCAGTGGACAGTGGATGGAATTTCTGATCAGGATTTTTATGTTCATAAGAATTACTTTTGATGGGGTAGGGGTTGTTTTGTTTTGGATGTGCTCTGTCTCTTTGTATGTCAGAGGACCGGGACATCGCGGAGTGGGATCAAGCCTCAAGTGGGGAGGCAAAATGGGGGGGGGGGGGGAGAAAGGGGGGAGAGAAGGAGAGCAGGCTATATCTAATCTATTCTTCTAATCGTTATAACTATAAATATCAATGCAACAATAGGCTAAAATGCAATAACTCATGGGGAATTTTGAAATTAAGATTAAAACTGCCTCACTACCAGTTAAGACTATAAAATGACATTAAAAACTCAGAATCAATGTCTCCATGATGGGATAGTTAACTTTGTGAGCTGGAATGTTAAAGGCCTGAATCACAAATTAAAGAGAAAGAAAGTATGTTCTCACCTAACAGGCTTAAACGCTAAAATATTATTTTTACAGGAGACCCACTTACTAAGCAAGGATCAGTTCAGACTACAAAAAGACTGGACTGGCCAAATGTTCCATTCTAGCTTTATAAAGAAAACTAGAGGGGTGGGAATTCTCATACACAGAACAGTTCCATTTGTAGCATCAGATGTAGTATCGGACCCTGAAGGGAGATATGTGATGGTCATGGGCAACTTATTTAACAGTAAAATGATTTTGATAAATATTTATGCACCCAGTGTCGATAATAAGGAATTCATGCAAAATCTATTTGCATCCATTCCCAATGTGAACACTCATAAAATTATAATGGCTGGGGACTTTAATTGTGTTTTAAATCCACTCTTAGATACGACTCCTGTGACAGGGGGGACGACATCTAACACTGCAAAGATAATTACACAGTTTTTAAATGACCACAACTTATCAGACCCCTGGAGGTTTCTTAACGCAAACTCAAGAACATATTCGTTCTACTCACCAGTGCATTATAGTTACTCAAGAATTGATTATTTTTTTATAGATAATAATTTCCTGCCTATGATTAAATCGTGCAAATACGACACAATTGTTATCTCCGATCATGCCCCTCTAGTCTTGGAGCTAAAATCATTAAGCCCCTCACACTCACCTCGCAGATGGCGTCTTAACCCTCTTCTATTGGCAGACGAGAACTGCACAGAATTTATATCCAAACAAATCAGCTTCTTCCTAGAGACAAACACGTCCACAGAGGTTTCTGCAGGAACACTCTGGGAAACTCAAGTTCAAGTTCAAGTTCAAGTAGGCTTTATTGTCACTTCAACCATATACAGTTAGTACACAGTGAAACGAAACAACGTTCCCCCAGGACCAAGGTGCTACATGCAACATAAATTTACAACATAAATTAACAGAAAAACTAAACTAGCTAACTAAGAGGCCTAGTTAGCTGGCTAGCAGAGACAAGACAGATTGACCTAACATAAATTACCTAACATGAATTACAGCATAAATCAACAAAAACTAACTAACTATCTAAGGAAGACTTTTTTAACCAGACAGCAGACAACAAAGTGCACGTGCAATGTGCAAACAAAAGCAACAAGTGACAGTGCGACAAAAAACACAAACGTAACATAATAATATGGTGTTGTGGTGATGAGTTGAGGTAGTGGAGAAACAGTAAACATTCCTTAGTTTAGCAGCAAAAAAATTAGGAAGTAAAGAAGTTAGTGCAAAAAGTAAACCAGTAATGGATATTGTGCAAAAAAAGAAAGCATTTACAGGTTGGTGTGTACGATAGTTTGGTAGTGTAGGTCAGTGTGTTTAAGCTTGTGTTGATTAGTCAGTCCAATCTCAATGTTTTGAGGTAGTTGAGTTAAGCTAAGTGATAATGTTTGTGTGTGTGTGTGTGTGTTTATCAGTCCAGTCCCTTTTTGTTGAGAAGACGGATGGCTTGTGGAAAAAAAGCTGTTGCACAGTCTGGATGTGTGTGCCCGAATGCTTCGGTACCTTTTTCCAGATGGCAGGAGGGTGAAGTGTGTGTGAGAGGGGTGTGTCCGATCAGCCACAATGCTGGTGGCTTTGCGGATGCAGCGTGTGGTGTAGATGTCTTCAATAGAGGGGAGAGAGACCCCGATGATCTTCTCTGCTGTCCTCACTATCCGCTGTAGGGTCTTGCGGTCCGATATGGCACAATTCCCAAACCAGACAGTGATGCAGCCGCTCAGGATGCTCTCGATAGTTCCTCTATAGAAGGTGGTCAGGATCGGTGGTGGGAGCTGGGCCTTTCTCAGTCTTCTCAGAAAGAAGAGACGCTGTTGGGCTTTCTTGTGTAGGGAGCTGGTGTTGAGGGACCAGCTGAGGTCCTTCTCCAGGTGGACGCCCAGGAATTTGGTGCTGTCGACGATCTCCACAGAGGAGCCGTTGATGCTCAGCGGAGAATGGTCACCTCGTGTCCTCCTAAAGTCAACAACCATCTCCTTTGTCTTGTCAACATTCAGAGACAGGTTGTTGTCTTTACACCAGTCCGTTAGCCCCTGCACTTCCTCTCTGTACGCTGACTCGTCGTTCTTGCTAATGAGACCCACCACGGTCGTGTCATCAGCGAACTTAATGATGTGATTTGAGCTGTATGTTGCTACACAGTCGTGAGTCAGCAGTGTGAACAGCAGGGGACTGAGCACACAGCCTTGTGGGGCACCAGTGCTCAGTGTGGTGGTGCTGGAGGTGCAGTTCCCGATCCGTACTGACTGAGGCCTTCCGGTCAGAAAGTCCAGGATCCAGTTGCAGAGGGAGGTGTTCAGGCCCAACAGGCTCAGCTTCCCGATCAGTTGTTGGGGGATGATCGTGTTGAATGCTGAGCTGAAATCTATGTACAGCATTCGAACGTATGTGTCCTTCTTGTCCAAGTGTGTGAGGGCAAGATGGAGTGCAGTGGAGATGGCGTCGTCCGTTGAGCGGTTAGGACGGTACGCAAATTGCAGTGGGTCCAGTGAGGGGGGCAGCAGGGACTTGATGTGTCTCATGACAAGCCGCTCGAAGCACTTCATGATGGTGGGTGTAAGTGCAACAGGACGATAGTCATTGAGACAGGACACAGAAGACTTCTTGGGCACGGGTACGATGGTGGTGGCCTTGAAGCACGTGGGAACGACGGCGCTGCTCAGAGAGATGTTGAAGATGTCGGTAAGAACATCTGCCAGCTGTTCTGCACATTCTCTGAGCACTCTGCCTGGGATGTTGTCTGGTCCAGCAGCTTTACGTGGGTTGACTCTGCGTAGAGTTTTCTTCACATCCGCTGTAGTGAGACACAGCACCTGGTCGTTCAGAGGAGGGGTGGTCTTCCTCGCCGCCACGTCGTTCTGCCTGTCGAACCGAGCGTAGAAGTTGTTCAGCACATCTGGGAGGGAGCCGTCACCGTCACAGGCAGGTGATGTCGTCCTGTAGTGTGTGATGGCTTGTAAGCCCTGCCACATGCGCCGTGTGTCGCCGCTGTCTATGAAGTGATTGTGGATTCTCTGGGCGTGTGCACGCTTCGCCTCTCTGATGGCCCGAGAGAGTTTGGCCCTTGCTCTTCTAAGGGCCACCTTGTCTCCCGCTTTGAAGGCAGAGTCTCGGGTCCTCAGAAGTGCACGCACTTCCGCAGTACTCCACGGTTTCTGGTTGGGTCGTGAGATGATGTTCTTGGAGACAGTGACGTCATCGGTGCACTTACTGATGTAGTTGGTCACTGATGAAGTGTACTCCTCCAAGTCAGTGAAGTCGCCGTAAGTTGCAGCCTCCCTAAACATGTTCCAGTCAGTGCTCTCAAAACAATCCTGAAGAGCAGAGATGGCTCCTGCTGGCCAGGTTTTCACTTGCTTCAGAACCGGTTTTGAACGCCTGACGAGTGGTCTGTATGCTGGAATTAGCATAACAGAGATGTGGTCTGAGTAGCCGAGGTGGGGGCGGGGCTCAGCCCGATATGCGCCGGGGATGTTTGTGTAAACAAGATCCAGCGTGTTTTCCCCTCTCGTTGCAAAGTCCACATATTGATGGAATCTAGGAAGCACTGACTTGAGATTTGCATGGTTGAAATCTCCAGCAACAATAAACAGTCCATCCGGGTGTGTATTTTGCAGTTCACTGATCTTTGTATACAGTTCCCATAGCGCTTCCTTAGCATTAGCGCCAGGTGGAATGTACACTCCGATAATGAAAACGGTGGTGAATTCCCGTGGTAAATAAAAAGGTCTGCATCTAACAGTCACAAACTCCACTAGCGATGAGCAATAACTAGAAACTAGCACAGAGTTCTTGCACCATTTCGCGTTGATGTAAACACACAAGCCGCCACCGCGAGTCTTACCGCACAAAGCTGCATTTCTGTCGGCGCGAAACGAGGCTAGCCCATCTAGCTGAATAGCGGCGTCCGGTACTTTGTCGCTGAGCCATGTCTCCGTGAAAACAAAGACACAGCAGTCTCTAACCTCACGCTGTGTAGCCTGCTGGAGTCGGATGTAGTCCAGTTTATTGTCCAGGGAGCAGACGTTGGATAGGATGATGGACGGGAGAGCCGGCCGGCTAGGGTTTGTTTTTAGCCTAGCACAGACTCCCGCCCGCTTTCCGCGCTTCTGCTTCCTCACGCACCGCTTCCGATGTCCTCTTCTCCAGCCGCCGGCATCAGGCAACGCCGAGGCTTCGAGGCCTGGTTCGCGCAGCAAGCCGAGGTCGCGTAGCGTTTCCCGCAGCTCATCATGGATGTCGTTAACCGGTTTGTTTAGGTAGAAGAGTGTCTGGCGGTTGTATGTACGAACACCAGTCGCGACGATATCCATACATAGAGTAAAATAAACACGTTACACATAAAAACGTAAACAACGTAGCACCGTTTTTGCTCCGGAGCGGCCGCTGCGTGCTACTGCCGCGCCGCCATTTCTAAAGGCCTTCTTAAGAGGACAGATTATTTCATATCTTTCCCACAGAAATAAATTAGAAACCAAGAAAGAGTCAGAGCTAAGAAGCGAAATTGCTAGAATAGATGAAGAACAAGCCAGGCGTCCAAGTGAAGCTCTTCACAGAAAAAGGCAGGCCCTGTATACAGAACTTAACATCTTAACAACTAAAGAAACTGAACAACTTATTTATAAGTCAAGACATCATTACTATGAACACGGAGAAAAAGCTAATAAGCTTTTAGCGCAACAAATTCACAAACAAGAAGTCCGCAGTGCAATACCAGTAATCACCAACATGAATGGAGAAGAAATCATTGACCATAAAAATACAATGCACGCATTTAGAGATTATTATAAATCCTTATATTCTACTGAGTTCAAAGAAGACAACACACAATCTAATGCATTTCTGGATACATTACAGACACCACAAATAGATGCTTTAAGTGCTGAGGAACTGGATAAACCTCTGCCGCTAACAGAAATACTAAATGCTATAAAGCGGGAAATCAGCAGGCCCTGATGGTTACCCCATAGAATTTTATAAGAAATTCTCCACTCAGCTAGCTCCCCTCTTATTGGCAACATTTACAGAAGCTAGAGACAACCAAATACTACCTCAAACATTTCGTCAAGCATTAATTACTGTCTTTCCTAAACAAAATAAGGACTTGTTACAATGTGCATCATACAGACCTATTTCACTCCTGAATAATGATGTTAAGATACTCTCAAAAATTCTAGCTAGAAGGATGGAGAAAGTGCTGCCCTCGGTAATATCACAGGATCAAACTGGATTTATTAAAGGCCGACACCTATCATCCAATCTCCGACGCTTGTTTAATGTTATACTGTATATTCACCAGCAAAATCAAACACCCCAGAGATATTACTATCATTAGACGCAGAAAAAGCATTTGATATGATTGAATGGAACTACCTTTTCACTGCATTGGAGAAATTTGGGTTTGGCCCGAATATTTGTGCATGGATCAAACTACTGTATACCAATCCAGAAGCTTCAGTTTGTATTAACAACATTTGCTCAGACTACTTTAAGCTAGAACATGGTACCAGAAAAGGATGTCCCTTGTCACCACTGCTGTTTGCAATCGCCATTGAACCACTGGCGGTTCACTGTCGAAATTCTTATCAGATAAAGGGGATTATCAGAGAACGACTGGAACAGAAAATTTCTCTATATGCAGATGATATGGTTTTATATATATATCAGACCCAGAAAACACTGTGCCTGCAGTTCTAACAGCAGTAACAGAATTACAAAAGATATCCGGTCTCAGAATTAATCTGAATAAAAGTATACTCTTTCCAGTGAATTCACAAGCATATAATATTAGATTAGACACCCTACCTTTTACCATAGCAGATCAGTTTAAATACCTAGGGGTAAATATCACAAGTAAACATAAAGCTCTTTATCAACAAAATTTTGCCGTCTGTATGGAAAAAATTAAGCAAGACTTGCATAGATGTTCAACCCTTCATCTCACTCTAGCTGGAAGAATTAACATTGTTAAGATGAATATCCTTCCTAAACTTCTTCTTTTATTTCAAAACATTCCAATGTATATCAATAAATCATTTTTTAAGCAATTAGACTCAACAATAACCTCATTCATTTGGAACTCAAAACACCCACGTATCCGAAGAGCGACCCTACAAAGACCTCAGGCAGAAGGTGGCATGGCTTTACCTAATTTTCAGTTTTATTACTGGGCAGCAAACATACAAGCCATAAAAACCAGGACACAAAAAAATGAACATACACAGGCTTGGCTCGCAATAGAAGTAAAATCCTGTAGTACTTCTTTATACTTCCTGCTCTGCGCTCCAATAAATGCAAGTTATCGCAAATATACTAATAACCCAATTGTGCTTTACTCACTCAGAATATGGAACCAACTTAGAAAGCATTTTAAGATGGAAAATCTTTTATCCGCGGCACCTCAGCAAGTGAGCCACCTCTTTCAACCCTCGCAAACATATCCAGTTTTTAATACCTGGAAAAGTTTTGGGATTAAAATGCTCAGAGATCTATATATAGACAACGCAATTGGAACAATTACATTCCAAATTCAACCTCCCAACTACACATTTCTTTCACTATCTTCAAATTAGAAATTTTGTTAAACAGAAACTGCCCGATTTTCCTCACCTCGTACCCTCCACACCATGCTGGAAAAAATACTGCTCAATTTCGAGGAATTAAACACCATTTCCGCATTATATAAAATATTATTAGAGTCCCTACCTTTCAAAGACCCAAGAGGACATTGGGAAGAAGATCTCTTAATCAATATATCAGAAAAGGAATGGAAGGTAGCAAAGCAGAGAATTCACTCGAGCTCCATATGCGCAAAGCATAGAATTATTCAACTAAAAATTATATATCGAGCGCATCTGTCTCGTTTAAAACTGTCCAAAATGTTTCCAGGGCAAGATCCAACCTGCGAACGCTGCAACCAAGCTCCTGCCTCACTGGATCACATGTTTTGGGCCTGCACCAAACTAACATCATTTTAGACCAAAATTTTTAAGTGCCTTTCAGACAGCCTTGGGGTCACAATCCCTCCTAACCCATTAACAGCTGTGTTTGGTGTTTCCAGACGGACTTGAAGTGGAGAAGGACAAGCAAACAATGATTGCATTCACTACACTTTTGGCACACAGATTTATTTTGTTAAATTGGAAGAATCCTAACTCTCCTCTGATAAGTCAGTGGGAAACCGATGTTCTATATTATTTGAAATTGGAAAAAATCAAATTCTCAGAGGATCTGTACAGAACTTTTTCAAAACCTGGCAGGATCTAATCAATATTATTTTAGAATAAGAGAAATAACTATTACCGCATTTATTTTCCTTCTCCATTTTTTATATACCTAAATATATTTCTACCTTCTTTTTGTTTATTGTTGCCTTATTAAAAAGCCCTAAGCAATTCTCCTTTGGCTAAGTTCTCCTTCTCAGGGGTGGGGTTTGATTTGTTTTCAATTTTTCTTTTTTTTTTGTTATAAATTGATCTATTTGTATGGAAAGATTACAATAAAATTAATAAAAATTTAAAAAAAAAATTACTTTTGAACTTTTTGAAATCACTTTTGTTTTTGTCCACCACCTTGACTCCTCAGTATAAGAAACCCCCACATTATGATATACCACTTGAGTAGTCTTGATGTCTAGATATGCAAAATGTCAAGGTTTTTAGGGTTCATTCCTATTTTTGCACCCTAGACCTGAAAACCCCTCAATGTTAGGCCATAATTGGACACATATTTTATGCTGGAAAATAGCCCCGTTTAAAATAAAGAGTAAACCAATAGGTGTCTTCAGCAAAAAACGTTCAGAAAAACTTGAAGTTGTGCATGCCTCATCAGCCGACCCCAGGGCTTTACACGCTACTGGAATGTGAATGGTCAAAGTTACTCTTTTTCACAAAACTTTGGAAAAATGGGGATCAGTAATATAGGAATATTGAGTGTCATTTTATGCTGTTTCAAATGTTGCTGATTATGAATGGGATATTTTTGATATCTGATTCTTTACCAGTGGTGCTAGGCCTATAAGACCCACTCTCAGAAGGTTATAAAATGCAAATTTCAAACATAAGCACATAGTGTATTGTTTTCGAGTATTTCATGGTCAGTGATTATGAATGTGCTTTTTTAAAATTCTTTACTAGGGATCTAGTCCTCTGTGGACCTCAATCAGAAGGTGAAAGTGACAAATGTCTGTTGCAATGAAGAATATTTACACTTTAAATGATTGAACTGAAGCACACATTTTAATATTTAAAATATTTTACACAATTATTCTTGTGTATTATGTACTTCTATTACATTGCTTATGCTAGGGTGGTTTATGCTAATTAAGAGTTTGTTATATTAATTCCTAAATATTTCTTAAATCTAAATGGATTAGATGTAGTCCCTTATTTAATTTTTTCTATACTGAATGTTTGGTATATGTAGAGTCTCAAGACAATTAAGAATCACAAAGCTAAGAAGTTTGTTAAGCCTCCCAGTCTATTACTTAGTGATTACTACCGTTACGAGAATATTATTGTTGGTACCACTTTTGTCTTTTTTCTTTATTCTAGGTTTAGGTTTCTTTATTTAGTCATGGTATGTTTACACAGGAAAACATGAAATTTGCCTTCTCAGTTGCATCTAATAACAGGTAACAGACAGAATGAAATAAAACAGACAAACAGAAATAAGAAAGGTTAAGGTAAGGCAGTTAGATAAAACATATTTATACCAAAAAAATATATATATCTATATTTATATAGATATATATCAAAACCTTAAACATTATCTCCGATATTTCTTATTGAAAAGTCGTATGGCACTAGGAAGAAAGGAGTTTCTGGAGCGATTTGTGTTGGTTTTCAAAGCAACTATCCTTCCTGATTTACTGAAGTTTAGTTCTACATGTAATGGATGTCTGTCATCAGTTGAGATGATTTCCAGTTTCTTTAGCATTGCCCTCTGACACACACTAGTCAAATCATCTACATCAGCCCCAATAACTTTAGCTGCATACTTTGTAATCTGCTGGAGCTTTTTTGAGTTTTGGTTTGTCAGACTATTAAACCAGGCAATGAAACTGAAAGTGATCACGGACTGGATCATACTACGATAGAAGGACAACATGAGGTCCTTGTCTACTTTAAATAGTTTGAGTTTATGGAGGAGAAATAAGCACTGGTTGCATTTAGAAAATAATTTTTTTGTATTTGTATTCCAGTTAAGATTGTTATCTAGGTAAGTTCCTAAGTATTTATATTCATTCACTATTTCTACCTCCTCTCCCAGAACTACAATAGGTGAACATACAGATTTCTGTCTCTTAAAATCAAATATCATTTCTTTGGTCTTTTTTACATTCAGAGTGAGAGAGTTTTTATTGCACCAGTTTACCATACAGTCCACTTGATTTAGATAGTGGCTTTCATCCTCCCCAGATATGCATCCTATGATCATGGTGTCATCCGCATACTTAATAATGGAGCAGTGGTCATTGTTCTGTCTCAGGTCACTTGTGTACAGAGTAAACAGTAATGGTGATAAGACACACCCCTGTGGACTTCCTGTGTTTGAATGAATGGCTATTGAAAAAGTGTCCTGAACTTTAACTGTGAACAATTTAAAAGAAAGTTCTGAATCCATAGTGTGATAAATGGGTTTACATTCATACTGTTTAATTTCCCAATCAGTACATGAGGCTGTATAGTATTGAACGCTGAAGAAAAATCTTCTACTTTAATATTTTAATACAATATTTGTATTATTATGTACAATTAATTGTTTTGCATAATATTGTATATAAAACCTTATTTTTTAAATAAAGAATAAGTCTACATATATACTGTATGCATATATGCATACGTTTAAGTCTATTTGCAGATTAATCTGTAGTGTTCAGTTACAGTGTAAATTTGCAAAGAAATGTGAAGACTTTTTTTTTGTATGGATGCTGCAAAAGTAAAGGAAGCTCATTAAGCAGGTATCAAATTGTTTAAAGTAGAATGTATCTCCCTAAAATACTCTTTGGCCATGATGATTATAATATAAGGAAATGTAAAGTTATTTCTGTATTACCCAGCTGGGAGAGACCCCCTGAAGTGGTATTCATTGTGTGAAAGTTCTCACTGGGAGTCTAACATTTGACTCATTTTCTTTAACACATAAATGAATTATCAGAACTCTACTATCATTGTGGTTCAGCTTTGTATTCTTATGTAGATATTTCTGTCTTAAATTTATTCTGCTTGTGTAGACTAGTTATCAATTTAACCATTTTTATTTATTTTTTTATTACTTAGGGGAGCCATGGAACACATGAATTATAAAAGCTGTTACCTCAAGCCATGGTGTCAGGATATTAGAGGAAATATGTGCACTTCAATTAAAGCATTTCTTCTTTTAAGTGCTTTTTATATTAAAGAAATAAATATTACAGCAAACAGATGCACACCAGAATTTCTAAAAAGAAAGAAAATGTCTGACTTGGCTAAAGATAAATAGAGCAGTCACAGACAAAGTGAAGCATTATAAAGGCATATTACCATAAGTATGAAGGATCCCCAATAGTTCTTGACACACTTCTGAAAATACTCAATATTAGTGTGTCATACAGAAGATGTGCAGCTTTGTTCATAATGGCCCACAGTTTGATCTATATTCTACCCTTTGTTACTACCTCCAGTGTATTGAGAGTGCATCCCATAACCAAGCCTGCCCTCTTAATTAGTCTGTTGATTCAGTTGGTCTTTCTTGAAGTAATGTTACTGGCCCAGTACACCACAGTGCAGAAAATCGCACTGACCATCACAGAGTTGCAGAACATATAAAAGATGTAACTACCCACATTGAAAGAACATAATCTCCTAAGAAAAAAAGAGCCTGGTCTGCACTTTCATATATAGTTCCAGTGTGTTATGAAACCAGTCGAACTTGTCATTGATGTAGATCCCCAAATACTTTGGGCAGTGCACCACCTCCACATCCACTCTCTGAATAGTGACCAGGCACAGAGGCTGTTTGGTGTGGTGAAAGTCAATAACCAGGTCTTTGGTTTTACTGATGTTGATTTGCGGACATTTACCTTTGCACCAAGAAGCACAGTTCTCCACCTGTCTGCTAAACTCTGTTTCATCCCCCTTATCAATGCACCATATTTATGCAGAATTGTCAAAACATTTGTGCAGTTAGTCTTTTATATTTTGCCATTGTTATTCAAGGAGTTTCTCAGTATCTAGTATTGTCGGTGTATAGACCTCCTAAATATAATGCGTTTTTTATTGAGGAATTCTAAGACTTAGTGTCAATTTTAATAACTGACTATGACAGGTTCCTAATTATTGGTGACTTTAATTTTCATATCGATAAACAGTGTAACCTGAAAGAAAAATAATTCATGAACCATCTGCATTCTTTTGATCTGAGCCAGCACATAGCAAGCCCACACATAAGGGCGATCACATGCTGGATTTAGTGATTACTAAAGGATTAAAAGTTAATGAAAGGCAGATCGTGGATATTGGTTTATCTGACCGTTTTTTCATATTTAATGTAGAAATACCGATAACTACAACTAATGAGAAGCGTATTGTTAAAAAATGCTATTTTGATACATCTGCAGCTTCAAAGTTTGCCAACATTCTAAACCACCAGTCCATGTGTAGTGCTTACTATAAATGATAATAATGTAAATAGTAAGGTGAAAAAATTTTAATGCTAAAGTGAGAGCTGCAGCTGACATAGTCGCTCCTGAAAAAATTGTTAAAAAAAAACAGCGCTATTATACCATGGAAGACCCAAAGAGTGTTTGATTTAAAGAAAATCATCCAGAGAGCTGAATGTAAATGGAGAAAGACTAAACTGATAGTTCACTATGAAATATTGAATATTGAAAATTGAAATATTGAAATTATTGAATATAACAACTGTGATATATGGCCAGCCGTTCATCCCGGCCAATACCCCCAGGCCGCCAGGTGGAGCCCTCCCTGCAGCATGGAGGTGCCCCAAATGCCAGCAGGGAATCCTGGACAATGCAGTTTTTATCCCCAGCCCTGCTGGATACCATGGGGGCTGCTAGAGGACACTGCAGGGAGGAACAAGGATTATTTGCCCTACGCCCCGGAAGTACATCCAAGTCACATGGACAGGAGGAATGACGTGCTTCCGGGGTGAAGAAAAAAAGGATTTTTATCTGACCTGGAAGTGTTCCTAGTCACGTGGACAGAGAGGGCGAAACACTTCCAGGTCAAGGACTATAAAAGGACTGTGGGAAATCCCAGACGTCAAACTGAGCTGGGTGGAAGGGTGGCAACGTGTCTGGGAGTGTGGAGGATTGATTATTGATTGTTTATTGGTGGATTTAATGAGTATTGTGGAGTGTAGGTGCTTTGTGCACTGTTTATAAATAATAAAGTCGAATATTTGGATTTTTACCTGGTATCTGGAGTCAAATCTGAGGGCTCAAGGGAGCGAGAGCGCCCTCTATAGACCACACAACATAGTCTGTCTGGAGAGGAGGTGGTACTTCTCTAAAATTATAAATAATAATACTGGTAATCCAAGGGTTTTATTTTCTACTATTGGATTAATAAAGTATCTATCTATCTATCTATCTATCTGATCGTTTCCTAAACCCAGGTCACTTAATGGAATGCCTCCAAAAAACTACCAGTGAAACTTGTGAGGCTTTTGCTTTATGTTTTAAATACAAAGTTAATGATATTAGAAATAATATAGTAATTATTGACTCTGACCTAAATTTTAAATCACATATTAATCCGAATCCCAGGACAGCATTTTTCACTTAAGAAATATAGCAAAAGTTAGATCCCTTATAACTTTGCAAGACGCTGAAAAGTTAGTTTACGCATTTGTGTTTAGTCAGCTAGATTACTATAACACACTACCCAAGAAAGACATTAATCGGTTGCAACTAGTGCAGAATGCTCCTGCTAGAATCTTAAACTGGCTTAAATGGCTTGCGCCACCACCAACAATAATGGATGGATTAAAAGCCAGAAGTCTGTATGACCATCAGCATCAAGTGACTCCGTGAGAACCCTAACTACAAAGAGGACTATTTCGTTTATGTTAGGTAGAATGCCCAGAGGGGACTGGGCGGTCTCATGGCCTGGAACCCCTACAGATTTTATTTTTTTCTCCAGCTTTCTGGAGTTTTTTTTTTGTTTTTTCTGTCCATCCTGGCCATCGGACCTTACTCCTTTTCTATGTTAACTAATGTTGTCTTATTTTAATTTCTTATTTTGTCTTTTATTTTTCTTTTCTTCATTATGTAAAGCACTTTGAGCGACTTTTTGTATGAAAATGTGCTATATAAATAAATGTTGTTGTTGTTGTTGTTGTTAAACAGTAAAAGAAAATCTGAACCTCTTCAGTTTTGATGTCATTACGTTGGTTACCCATGCCATTCAGAATTGACTTTAAAATACTGCTAAAGGTTTACAAAGCCTTACATAATCATGCTGTGTTCTATATTTTGGAATTCCTGTCACCTACACTCCAAGTTTTAACCTTAGATCTTCAAATGAGTGTCTGCTTATAATTCCAGGAGCTAAACTTAAAACACAACGTAAGGCAGCCTTCTGCTGTTATGGACTTAAAATCTGGAATAGTTTACCGATAGAAATTTGCCAGGCTAATATGGTGGAGCATTTTAAAAAACTTCTAAAAGCCCATTATTTTAATATGGCTGTCTCATAGCTACATTTTAGTGTATCCCTGTTAAGCTATATGTGCATTGAATTGTCATTTTCATGAAGGCTCCACAATCTGTACTAATACCTACTATTCTGTGCTGTTCTTTTTCCGGTTTTCTGTGGTGGCATTTTGCACCACCACCTCCACCTGATCAAGGTACCATTAAGTCCTGACATTGATGGACTGAAGGCAGTACCCCAGATGTCCACATGACCATCCATCCATTATCCAACCTGCTATATCCTAACTACAGGGTCACGGGGGTCTGCTGGAGCCAATCCCAGCCAACACAGGGCGCAAGGCAGGGAACTAACCACAGGGCACACACACACCAAGCACACACACTAGGGACAATTTAGGATCGCCAATGCACCTAACCTGCATGTCTTTGGACTGTGGGAGGAAACCCACGCAGACACAGGGAGAACATGCAAACTCCACGCAGGGAGGACCTGGGAAGCGAACCCAGGTCTCCTTACTGCGAGGCAGCAGCGCTATCACTGCGTCACCGTGCCGCCCTCCCACGTGACCATCATCATCAAATTTTTTTCATGTGAAGCCTGAAAGTCATAAGGATGGATTTAGATCATGTATGTTAGGTTGAATGCCTTGTGGGGCCTGGGCAGTCTCTTGGCCTTGGAACGCCTGCAGATTTTTTTGTTCCCTTCGGCCCATCTGGAATTTTTTTTTTCTCTCTCTCTTTCTGGCCATCTGGCCTTACTTTATTCTTTGTTACTTAGTATTGCCTAATCTTATTTTTTTTCATATAAACTTTTCTTTCTTCATCTTGTAAAGCGCTTTGACCTACACCATTTGTATGAAAATGTGCTATATAAATAAATGTTTTTGTGACATGACTTGATGTTATATTTATATTTCCAAGTGTACAGTGTAAAGAGAAAAGAAGACAGGACTGTTCCTTGTGTTGCCACGGTGTTGCTCACACCCATATCAGATTCACAATCCCTGAGCCACACAAATTGCACTCTGCTGAACAATATCCTGGGGACCATAGGATCATCTACTTCCATATACAGTAATAGGCATGGCTGGATGGTATTGAAGGCACTGAAGGAATTAAAAAATATAATCCTCACAGTACATCCAGCTTTGTCCAAATGATTGTTCCTGTAAAGAAAATCTGGGGACTGGAAAAGGTTGGATGGATGGAGATACGGAAAGAAGTTTTAAGCAAGATAAACTGGAGATAAACACTAGCATTTAATTTTGACCTTTGCTGACTGTTAAGTCATAATATATTTCTTGGTTTTTGCTTGTGCTTACTAAATTGATGCCTCTATAATTTGCAATTTGGGAATAGTAAATACACCGGATATAGATGTCTTTATTAGTTTGTTACTGTTATAAAATATGCATGCTTATTTAGTATTTAAATGTTACATTGCTTAGTATTTTTATATTACAGTTTTATATTTGTATATCTCCGGAGAGCTCTGAATCTGTTAAGAAGAAATGTATGAATAAACAGAACTGAATTGGAGGTCAAGCTGTTATGTAAACAGGACACTTAGGTCTTCGTAGAACAAAGCTCTTAGAAGGTGGACTATGATGAGTAGTGCATTTAGAAACTGTAAAGCAGGCTTAGATCTACAGTATGTTCTGGGGATTTGCTGCACTTAAAGCTCATTTGCTTCCTTTTTCCATTTCTCTGAATATTCTTAAATTGTCTTCTTAACCACATAGCACATTTTTTATCTTCAAGTATTAATTGTGTATTCCAGTTACAATAAACAGACAAAATGATACAGAGAGACTACTAATACGGAGGGAAATTACCAAAGGGACCCTATTGCATTAATGTATTTTTAACAACTCTTTAATTACATAGTAGCTCACAATGTAATCACTGTCACAGAAAGGTCCCTAGCAGAGTAAACATGTGCAACTAACAGGCTACAGTATACAGTACTTAAACTTTTTGTTATTGCTATGCTACACATTTGGCGAACCAGCACAGTGTTTACTTCTTTATCTTCTACTTCTGCTTCTTCTTTTTCGCTTCAGAGTTCCAAATTAAAATCAGAGTATAAACATTGAGAGTGTTTACATTCACCCTTTGTTTGCTAATGTTTTCTCTAGTCTTTTCCCATCTCCCCAAAATATGCATGTTAGGTTGATCTACTGTATATTAACACATTTTTTGGTACCCTTTTGGCTCATTGAAAAAGTGTTGCATGCCTCCTGACAAATGATTAAATGAAAAGCAACTGTCCCGTGTATACCTGCATGCCTTTGATATGTCATCAAGTAAAGCAAAGCAAGTGTGAAAAAAGATTAGGTATTGCTTATTCTATCAAGATATTCTAAAATGGCCTGGACACATTTGTTGGTACCCCTAGAAAAAATCGAAAACACTGTATTTGGATTACAGTGATTTTTCAAGCTAGCTGTTTTCTTTAATTAGTATCACACATGTCTACAATTGTGTAATCAGTCATTCAGCCAATTTAAATGGAGAAAAGTAGTCACTCTGCTGTTTGGTATCATCGTGTGTCCCACACTGAACATGGACCAGAGAAAGCAAAGAAGAGAGTTGTCCTAGGAGATCAGACAGAATATTATGGACAGGCATGTTAAAGGCAAAGTCTATAAAGCCATCCCCAAGCAGCTTGATGTTCCTGTAGTAACCACTTCAAATATTATTAAGATGTTTAAGGTCCATGGGACTGTAGCCACCCTCTTTGGACATGGCCAAAAGAAGAAAATCTACCCCAAGATGGGCAAAAAGATAGTGAGAATTGTAGACAAAAAGCCAAGGACAAAGAGACACAAGATGAACTCCAGGGTCAAGGTCCATCAATGTCTGATCGCAATACCTGGCAGTTTTTGAATGACAGTAAGCTCAATAAAAGAACACTTAGGAGTTGAAGTAAAAACATAAAAAAGCCAGACAGGAATTTGCTAAAATGCATGTTGACAAGCCGAAATGTTTCGAAGCGTTTTTGAACAGATGAAACCAAACTAGAACTTTTTGACAAATCACATCAGCTATATGTTGAAGAAAAAAATTAAGCTTTGAAAGAAAAGAACACCACAAGTCAAGTTGGGGAGTATGCACTGGTACAGTGCGTTGCCGCACCCACTACACAACAAAACAACTCGGGATCCCGGTTTGCAACCCCCTAGGCAGACACGTGGTCCAGTCCCACCCTCTGGAAATGACCCTCTATCTGCCGCAGCCAGGTGTTACATGGGCGACCCCTTGGTCTGGTCCAGCCACTCGGGTCCCCAACAAAGAGGATCTTACGAGCTGGATCACCCTCGGGGAAACGCTCCACGTGGCCGTAGTGCCGTAACTGACACTCCCTCACAATGCAGGTAATGTGCCTCATTCAGGATTCCATGAGCAATCGCTCATTCGACACAAAGTCAAACCAACGGTAACCAGGGATTTTCCAGAGAGACACAGTACCAAAGGAGTCCAGTCTTCGTCTCAGGTCACTGGTTAGCGTCCATGTCTCGCAACCATATAGCAAGACAGGAAGCACCAGGACTCTAAAGACTTGGACCTTCGTCCTTTTGCATAGATATCGGGAGCGCCACACCCCTTTCCAGCGACCTCATGACCCCCCATGCTCTCCCAATCCGTCTACTGACTTCATAGGAAGAGTCACCAGAGACATGAATGGCACTGCCAAGGTAAGTAAACCTCTCAACAAGATCAACACTCTCTCCGCAAACAGATACACTGCTGATGGCTGTGCATCACACCTACTATGAAATATGGAACAGGCTTGGTTATGTTTTGTGGCTGCTTTACTGAATCTGGCACGGGGTGACTTAAATTTGTGCAGGGAATAATGAAATTGCAAGACTATCAAGACATTCTACAGTAAAATGTACTTACTGCTCAGTGTCAGAAAGCTCTGTCTCAGTCACTGGCCATTGATCCTCCAACAGGATAATGATGTAAAAAAAACACCTAAAAGAACCCAAGAATGGCTAAGAACAAATCACTTGAGTCTTGTGAGCCCTGATTTGTATCCTATCAAACATCTATGGAAAGAACTGAAAAATGTTGTCTGGAGAAGACCACCTTCAAACCTGACACAGCTGGAGAAGTATGAAGAGTGGGCCAAACTACCTGTTGACAGGTGCAGAACTCTTACTGAGAGCTACAGGAATCACTTGTTTGCAGTGATTGCCTCTAAAGGTTGTGCAACAAAATATTTGGTTAAAGGTCCCATCATTTTTGTCCATGACAATTTCATTTGTGTTATTATTTTAGCTATTATGTTTAATTAAAACACTAAAGCAATGTCTGATGTTAAATACAAAATTAAAAATGATGGATGCCAATTACTTTTGTCAGTTTAAAGTTATTTCAGAGATAATTGTGGGTTCTTTTTTCATGGAGTGGTATCAACAAAAGTGTTCATGTCTGAAAGTATTTAGACCTTTTGTAGTGGCACTGTAAATTGTTCTCAGTTGCATCCTGCTTGCCATAATTATCCTTGAGATGTTTCTAGAACTTGTTTGGAGTTCACCTGTGGTATATTGAATTGATTGGGTATAGTGTAGAAAGATGCACACCTGTGTATATAAGGTAGACCTCCATAATGAAATTGTGGTGAAGCATAGATTAGGGCAAGGGTATAAATCTAAAGCTTTGAGTGTTCCCATGACCACAGAGGCCTCAACAATTGTGAAATGTAAGAACTTTGGAACCACCACTTCTTAGAGTTGGCCTGTCCGGCAAAGCTGACTAACCCAGCAAGAAGGGCCTTGGTCAGAAGGGTAACCAGGAACCCAATGATTACTTCAAAAGAGATTCAGAAGTCTTCTGTTGAGATGGGAGAACCTTTTGGAAGG
Source organism: Erpetoichthys calabaricus (assembly GCF_900747795.2). Classification (NCBI taxonomy): domain Eukaryota; kingdom Metazoa; phylum Chordata; class Cladistia; order Polypteriformes; family Polypteridae; genus Erpetoichthys; species Erpetoichthys calabaricus. The sequence goes on along the minus strand of NC_041406.2, from coordinate 64,003,312 downwards.
ATGACCAACTCAGCACCACTTAATCAATCAGATGTTTATGGTAGAATGGCTAACTTCATCTTGGAGTTTGCCTAATGGAGTTTTAAACACTCCGAGAGAAGCAGGAAAAAGATTCTGTGGTCTGATAGACAAAAACTGAATTCTTTGGGCAGAACTCCAAGCACTGTGTATGGCGAAGACCAGGCACTGCTCATCATTTGTGTAATCCCATCACTGCAGAGAAGCATGGTGGTGGCAGCATCATGTTCTGGGGGTGCTCCTCAGCAACAAGCTTATAGAGACTTATACAACAGGACTCAAAGCTGTGATTGCTGCCAAAGAGGCTTCTACCAAGTACCGAATTAAGAGTCTGAATATTTAACATGAATGAGAGATTTCAGCTGTTTGATTTTTAATAAATTTGCAAACCATTCTGAAAACAAGATTTCACATTTCTCATTTGGGGTTATTGAGTGTAGATTGATGGGCAAAAATAATAAATGTATCCATTTAAATGTGCTGCACAATAAAGTGAGCAGAAAGTGAAGGGGTCTGAATACTCTCTGAAGTCATTGTAACCTAATAAGTAAGCAATGTCTTATAACACCTAAATCAAAAAAACTAATTTGCATTTTCTTTACTGTTCTAATCTCCTTGAGAATTTCAATAGAACTTTTTAATGCTATTTCAAAATACATTTGCCAGGCCTCTGTGTCATTTTTTTGATGTTTTAATATATATATATATATATATAGAACTAGCTTATATTGGCCTGTCTCACCACAAGTATGACTTCATTTTAAATACCAATGTTTAGAATGGCATATTGACTGACTGACCATATTTTTGGCTGAACTGTCGTTTATTTATTGTAATGTGATCTGTGAGCTAAACAAAACTAAGAAAAAAAAGATCTTGTTATTTCAGCTGTTATCATAATTGAAATCGACCAGTAGGCATAGAAACAAAGGCGTGTGGCCGGCAGTCTTCATCAACAGTCCAGATATGCTGCAGTAAGGAGATCAGCAGCAGTAAAGGTTCATTTGGCTGCAGTAATTTGAAACCTCTGGAACCCAGAGAGCAATGAAGAAGAGGCAGATTGAAAATTAGACTGAGACAGGGACTTTTAAACCACCTTTGCTGCCAATGATTATGTGCAATCGATAGCCCCTAAATAGTAAACTCATTCACCTGTGATCATGTGCTTGATACCTCCAGTTGTATTATGGATACTGCCTTATGTAATTACTGAAGCTTGTTTGAAGGATGCTTGCTCATATGTAGAGGAGGGCTTTGGCAGAAGATGGGTTGAAGACACTGTTTTCATATCTATCCAAAATGTTGTAATATCACAATCAGTAAATATATCTCCTCTCTAAACACTGAAATGCACACCATTTCATTCTTTTGATAATACCTGCCACATGGAATTTATTCAGATCTTTCTGATGCTAGTTTACATTCCACCCAATTGATGATATGACATTTGGTTTGAAAAATCAAAAGGTGTGGAAGGTGCTGGTTAACAGACGTAATATTTGCTCTTTTTATAACACCTCATGTACTGATTGATGAATTCCATTACAGATTTGTTAATCCATATATTTCACCATGAATGCAGAATTTGAGGCAAGTGAGTGGTCACTGCTACCCCACAGCTCCAGAACTATGGAGTCACATCCTGGCCCTAGAGCAGCATGTGTGGAGCTTGAACATCATCCATCTCAATGTATGCTTGACTTTTCTGTCTTGTACTGTATGCTGCTGGAATAGGCTCCGGGCCCGTCTTGCAAGAATCATTAGGGTTAGATATGGGGCATAGATGTAGGATTTGCTTTTGAATTGCTCCCAGACACTTACAATATAAAAGTAATCAGGCAAACAAGGAGCACCTCAGGGTTGTCTTCTGTCTGCTATTTATGCTGTATACCTGGGTTGTAAGACAGATCACTAATCATGGTTCCATTGCCAAGCAGACATATGATACTAAAGTGACAGAATGTTTCAACTTCAACTCACTGTGTGACTCACTGAAAAAAACAGCTTCATTTTAATGCACTCTGATCTTGTAAGTCACCATGAATCAGAATTGAGTGAGATGAACCTCACACATCCTACCAGGATACTCTATTGAATGGCCTACAGAGCCACTACAATGTGTTATTATTTAAATGTTTCATTTAGTTTAGCTATCTGTCTCCTAGTCCTATGCTAAGACTATGTCAGTGGACAGATAAGATGGTTAACAGATTCACAGGGTTGGCAAAACTTTTATTTGTGTAAAATGTTATGTAGACACGGTGGCGCAGTGGGTAGCGCTGCTGCCTCGCAGTTGGGAGACCTGGGGACCCGGGTTCGCTTCCCGGGTCCTCCCTGCGTGGAGTTTGCATGTTCTCCCCGTGTCTGCGTGGGTTTCCTCCGGGTGCTCCGGTTTCCTCCCACAATCCAAAGACATGCAGGCTAGGTGGATTGGCGATTCTAAATTGGCCCTAGTGTGTGCTTGGTGTGTGAGTGTGTTTGTGTGTGTCCTGTGGTGGGTTGGCACCCTGCCCAGGATTGGTTTCCTGCCTTGTGCCCTGTGTTGGCTGGGATTGGCTCCAGCAGACCCCCGTGACCCTGTGTTCGGATTCAGCGGGTTGGAAAATGGATGGATGGATGGATGTTATGTAGATGTGTTTTGTTTATGTTATTTTTTTGCTGGAATGGAAACATTTAAACAATTAATCAGAACTCCCTACATTAGTAAACTGCAAACAAGCAAAGATTATTAAAATAAAAAATAAAATAAATTAAAATAATAATAATAATAATTAAAATAAAAAAACATCAGAGTGTCAAACATTCTGGCTTCAGGAGTGTCTTAGGGAGAATGTTTTAACTGTGCACCAGGGAGATTGGAGAGATGGTTACACTGTAAATAATAACTCCTTCTGTCGCCATTATTACGACGCAGATACCTGATGTCACATCCACTTGTGCCTAAATCCTCCTCTTCCACCTTAGCCAAAGTATATGGAGATTCACTGTAATATTGTCAACATTCGAGGGCAACACTTTCCTCCTCTTTACAACTGAAACTTTGCATCTTTACTTGCAGAAACTGCGATTGAACAGAGATTCTCCCTTCTGGGACACCAACACTCCTTGTGTATTTTTGTCTTCATTGATACAAGCTGTATAAAGAATTCACATGTAATAAACATCACAACACTAAACAAACCCATAGCCATCACTAGCCCTACCTTGATAGACAAATCAGGAACAAGAAAGTTTTAAGAGCTCCAAAAATCAATTTAACTGAAAGACATTCTTCTGAGCAATCATTGGATAGATTCTGCACCTCGGTTAAAGTCATTAAACTGTCAAATTGTTGACACATTTACAGGTCATAGTAATTTTACCTATTTTAATAAAAAAATACACTGTACCTTCTTCTTCTTCTTTTGGCTGTTCCCATTAGGGGTTGCCACAGTGGATCATCTTCTTCCATATCTTTCTGTCTTCTGCATTTTGTTCTGTTACACCCATCACCTGCATGTCCTCTCTCACCACATCTATAAACCTTCTCTTAGGCCTTCCTCTTTTCCTCTCTCCTGGCAGCTTTGTCCTTAACATCCTTCTCCCAATATATCTCTCCTCTGCACATGTCCAAACCAACGCAATTTTGTCTCTCTGACTTTGTCTCCCAACCGTCCAACTTGAGCTGACCCTCTAATGTACTCATTTCTAATCCTATCCATCCTAAAAATCAATAATTAAATGAAATGGGTCAATTGCAGCGGTACCTTATAAGAGCCCCACATCAATGCCTAGCAGGTGACAAATGTGCTTCCATCTACCTGCACATCTTTAGCGGGGTTTCCTCTCACAGCAGTAAATATGAGAAGATCATACCATCCACATGGTTATAACCTTCATATTGAATTCAAACACTGGTGATTGGATTTATTAGGTAGGAACTCTTACCACTACACCACTGTGCCACATCAAGCTGTGAATTAGGGGCTGTAAATGTTAGTGAGCAGTGGGCCTTAGTGTCTAGGATTGTGTAATCCAGGAAATATTTGCACCTTTGCTAGGTGAATGTTTTTCTTTTTATGTAGTAATTCTGTAACTCAAAAAATAGTTTTGTATAACATTTAACTTAAAGTAATAAAATACCTACATTTAAATTAATGTTCTAGGCAAAAAATATAATTATATTATATTTAGTTATTTAGGTTATATTTTTATCCCAAGCCACTTACAAAATAGAGATTGAGATCAGCCTTGTTTGATTAGTACAAAATGAGCCATTGTTTATTTACTTTACAGTTTCTGGTCAACTGTTTTGCCTGTAGAATTGGCTTAATTATATTTGCCTCCTAAATATCATTTCATTATGCATATACTATAATTTTCTGGCTCTTTTTCTGCCTCTGATTTTCTACTCTGTTTTGCCTTTTTTCTTGGCAGCAGCAGGAACTTTATATACTTGCATTACATGGTGGACTGGGTCGTAATGGGATTTCTAATTTGGCTCCCTTGAGCTGACAGATGTGACATGTGCTGTATAATCTAATTTTCTACGTGTGATGTGATTGCAGGAGTTGCTAGCAAGAGGAAAAGCACTGGGAGTCTGAGTGACACTGTTTGTGGCAATCATTTTATAAGGCAATTAGAATTGAGACCTTTCATATACTGGTAATCAACATGACTAGCAAAATGTTTTCCATTAGTTTTGTCACTTATATTACATAATAAAAGAACATGATTATAGCATTTTATGACAGCAAGGTTTTTCAGACTGGACATTTACAGTATGTCTGTAAAAATGTATTTGTTATAGGATTTGTACAGATAATTATTAGGGAAGCATTTTAATTGGAATCATTCCTGGGAATTACTAGTGATTCATGTTAGTTGTTCCCAGCTTGGATGTAGTATTCACTTGCAAATAACTCACTGAAAGGTGTTGCTATCTCAGTAATATACTACAATCCAATCTCTGAAAGAAATGTTTTAAAAGGATTAAACTTTAACTCTTCTTTTTGGACTTAGGTCTAATATTGTTGACATACCCTCCAGCTCTTGTCTTCACAAAGTGGGTCCCAGTGAAGGAAGTGCACTATATACACTGCTGGAGATTTCCCAGGTACTGGTGATGTTGGAACCTCTGGGCCAGACAGTGAGAATCACTTCTGGGAACCCTGCCATTGTTTCCCAAATGTTTAAAAGGGTACAGAGGGAAAAATTGTTGACTAAAGCATATGAGTAATACAGTTGTCTTGGATAATGGCCTTGTACTCCCGGAAACCATACCACACAGACTTCTTTTTATGTGAGAAAATGATAGAGTTGTATTTACTTATAAATCATGTAAAGAAATAAATAATAATAATAAATGACAAACTGTTACTAATCCAAGACCCATATTGTGGTAAATTACGATGGACAGGGCACTCTGATCTAATGGGACCTATTTGGCAGCTGATAACACAAATTAATTCATAATTGACCTGGGACAGACAGGGAGTTTGAGTGTTTCGGCATTCTTTCCCAAAACGTCAGCAGTCTCTAATTCCAAGGCTCAATGAAGAATATTATTGGAAGTAATGGTAGTAGTAGTGTCATGTATTTATTTAGATTCTGATGAAATGGATTTGTTGGGAACACTTGAAAAACTAGTGTGAAGTCATATGTACATCCCTTTCAGCTATGGTGTATTATGTTTTCTGAAGTCCCTTTTCTATTCAGCAGATGATCATAAATGTTAAACCAATTACTAAAGAGTTAATTGGTATGTTTTTAAGGGTATGAATACCTTATGATATCTTAGGTGATTGTGGATGTTCTTCCAGTCGTGACTTTTGGAATGGCTGCAACAGTTAACAAGAACTAGGGGCCTCATTTATTAAACAAAAAAAAAAAGAAAAAACTCAGATTTATAAAATCTGGCGTACACACATTTCTACACAGTTTAAGAGAAAAGGGGAACCTTTTACCAAGAAGGGAAGCTGGAATGGTAGGATAAAGATGGGCTGGCATCCCATTCGGAATGGGTATGGAACCCTTCCCTGGACAGGAGGACAAAACAAAGGAGCAACAGGGAAAAGCTCCTTTTCCAGAATGTTTATCTCCAGTCTCTTAAATGACAGCATCCCAGGACTTTGGTATGCATATATTCACCAGCAGGGCATGATGGGTGTTGTAGTGCCGTGAACTGGCCCTGTTGGGTCCCATGGGTTCTGCCAAGGGGTGCTGCATGGATTTGTCATCAGTGTTTTTCAGGACTTCCGCTTGACCTTGAAAAGCTTCCATCAGGATATGGAGGCTGTGTAACCTCCTCCAGGTGCTTTGGAGTCGGGAGAAAAGAAGACAACACTCACTGGAGGGAGGTGAGAGAAAAGAAAACAGAAGGAAGGAAGAAGAATTTTAGGTTTAAGTTTAGGTTTAGGTAGATTTTTTTATCCCAGAGGGAAATTTGTTTGCAATACGAAGAAGAATAATTACTTTCAACAGGTCAGGTTGGGGAGCATGCACTGGTACAGCGCGTTGCCGCATCCACCACATGACAAAATAGCTTGGGATCCTGGTTGGCAACCCCCCCCAGGTGGACATGTGGTCCAGTCCCACGTCCTGAAAATGACCATCTATCTGCCTCAGCCTTGTGTTACGTGGGCATCCTCTTGGCCTGGTCCACCTGCTCAGGTCTTCAACAAAGAGGATCCTGTGATCCAGATCACTCTTGGGTAATCGGGCCAAATGGCCGTAGTCCAATAACTGAAACCCCCTCACAATGCAGGTAATGTGCCTCATTTGGGACTCCATGAGCAACTGCTCATTCAACACAAAGTCAAACCAGCAGTACCCAAGTATTTTCCAAGGAAACACAATACTGAAGAAATCCAGTCTTCGTCTCAGGTCACTGGATAGCTTCCATGTCTTGCATCCATCTAGCAAAACAGGAAGCACCAGGACTCTAAAGACTTGGACCTTCCTCCTTTTGCAAAGATATCGGGAGTGCCACACACCCCTTTCCAGCAATCTCATGACCACCCATACTCTCCCAATTCATCTACTGACTTCATAGGAACCTCTCGATGAGGTTGAAATTCTATCTGCAGATAGATAAACTGCTAATGGGCTGTGCCCAAGAGGTCATTAATGGCCTGGATCTTGATTTTTGTCCAGAACACTCAAGCCCACGCACTCAGACTCCTTGCTAAGTCTCTCAAAAGCCCCAATCAGAGCCTCCATTGACTCCATGAACATCACAGCATTGTTGGCAAAGTCAAGATCAGTGAATCTTTCTTCACCAACAGATGCCGCACAGCTGCCGGACCGCATGATCCTGCACAACATCCAGTCCATGCAAGCATTGAACAGCCTCCACTCTGCACAGCACTCACAATACCAGTGTATAGGCCAGCCATGATATCTAGCAACTTTGGGGGATCACATATATTCTCATGATTTCCCACAGGGCAACTGAGTTGAGCGCTTTACAAAAGTTGACAAATTCTGCAAAGAAACTCTGCCGATATTTGCATTTGCACTCCATTGGAGCTCTCAGTGTCAAAATGTGGTTAACAATAAACTTCTTAGGTGTAAAACCAGACTGCACTGGTTTCTGGTGGGTGAGCAAGTGATCATGGATCCTATTGAGGATGATCTTAGCAAGGACCTTAGCCAGCACCGAGAGCAGTGTTTTCCCCCTGTAGTTGCCACAATTGAAGTGATCACCCTTCCCTTTCCAATGCCAGAAGGACAGCCTTACCACCAGCCTGAAGAAGTTCACCCCGGATACCACAGATCCCTGCAGCCTTCCCCACCCTCAGCTGGTTCACCGCCTGTGCAATCTAAGTGAGATTGGGTGGTTCACAGCTAATTGGAGGATCAGCCTTAAGAACCATATACCCAGAGATGTCCAACGTTCTAGACAGAGGATCAGATTTGAACAGCTGCTCAAAGTATCCAGTCCAGCAAATTACAATTGCAGTGGCATCCATAAGGGCTGTTCCATTACCCACCCTGAGTGTGACTCAGTATGGAACAGATTCTGATATGCGTACTGCTTCGATCTCTGTAAGCAGGACATGGGTCACTGGACCATAGCTGGTGTGTCACTTGCTCACAGATTCCTCTAACAAACGTCTCCTTATCAGCCCTCAAAGCCCTCGCAGCCATCCTTCTCAGTTCCCAGTACAGACCGGAGATGCCATCAAGCCGTGCACTGCAACTCCTCCAAAATAATAATGCAGAATGCAACATTTAGCAGCATTCCTACAAGTAACAGAAGTTGAAATGCTTATAGCTCTAGGAATAAAAGAGTTCTTAAATCTGTTGTTCTTTACCTTTGGAAACCTACATTTACAGCCTGATGGCAACAGGTGGAATTTAGAGCAAAGAGGATGGTGTATGTCTGACAGAATTGAGTTGGCCTTCTTTCTAACCTGTTTGCAATATATTTCAGTGATAGAGGTCTGCTGTGAACAGATTATTTTACTGAAAATTTCTATAATGTTGTTAAGATAATTTACATTGTTATTGCTGAAGTTACCAAACCAACATATAAAAGCAAATGTAACAATGGATTCAATTAATGACTTGTCCAATTTAAAACAGTTGAGTTTCCTAAGAAAGTAAAGTCGTGACTGCCCTTTTTAACAGATTTGCACTAGATTAAGATCAAAGTTTAGTTTGTTATCAGTGATTGCTGCCAGATATTTGTATTGCTCTACCATCTCCAATGTCTCCCCTTTAATCACAGTTGAATTTGCTTGTAATTCTGCTTGTGAAACCGTTAGTAGGTATTTTCTGTGATGGTGTGGGTCCCCTCCAGACTCCTTCACATGTGGAAGCCTCTAGAACCCAACATCATCGATAGTTATGACCGAGATGAGCTGACAAATGGGGTCAAATCTCACACGTAGCAAGGGGATGGTGGAAAAGTGCCAAAGTGCTTTTATTAAAAGCAATTCCAAACAAAACAAAAACAGTGTCCACAGTGCAGAGTCCCACTAAAAACCAAGTGAAAAGTGGGGGATAAAAACCGTAATAAATAAATCCATTAAAATCAGAGGTCAAAATGCAGTCCATGGCTACTCTCGATCTCAGCCCACCTCCTTCTTCAACTCCCCGGCTCACCCATCACTCGCATAGCAGGCAGAAACTCAGCAGCCACGAACTTCACTCCTCCGACACCTGTCTTGGCTGCCTCAAACTCCGCAGCCAGACCGTCTGGCTTTACTCCTGTCTTCCTTCATGCACCTGCAGTCGTTTCTCGGATCAATAGGGAGGTCATCCGCCATACTCACCCCACTCGACACAAATATTCAGCGGGGCGAATCAGCCCCTAGAGTGCATCAGCATATGCTCCTTCGTGGGGCCCAATCTTGTGCTGCTTTCCCTTTCCTGGTGGCCAGATCATCCTAATGAGACTGCTCTTCTCGTCTTTTAACCTCTATTCTTTCTCATTGTTTCTCCCGATCCACCATCCTCCCCCCCTGTGCCTGCCCATACTTATATTGCTCCATGGGCGCAGCGCCTTAATCACATGCCGCAGGCAGCTGATGAAGCAATTGAGAATGATCGTACCCACCTGTGCAGATGCGACTTGCCCCAATTACCTCATTAACTCCCCACGGTCATGCAATCACACGCATGGAGACTGACACAGCTATCTGGATTTATTTAAAACTGGCCATTTTTGTTTTGAAGCCGCAGACCCGCTATACCATATTTTTATAACAAAATCCTCTGTCTTGAACCCATGACTCTATTTGTGTTGGGTGTGTCCAGGCTTTGGGGCTCGGTGCCCCACCCATCTCTCACTATGGTTTACCCTTTATAAATCACAATCACCTGGTAAATATGCATACATGAACACCCCTCAAACACCACCTTGAAGCATCCATATATGGAGCATGATAATCAGACTCATACATATGCAATCACAATGTTGCAGAACTTCATTGGCTGGTGGAGCACCTCCTTCCTCATGTATTAAGACCCCACAATCTGCATTCAAGAGTATATGACTGTTTTTCAAAACTGAGTATGTAAGATCATGTACTTCATTGTAGCTCCTCTCCTCTGCGTAGTTGGGGTCCAAGAAAGGCGTTAAAAACCAGCATCCGAGCAGCTAGCCACTATCACCTGGAACATGTAATGATGTGATTGCTGTTACAACGAATAGTAGAGGTCATATGAAACACAGAGGGTTCAGTCAGTTACATTACCAACAAGCCATTCACCACATAATGTACCATCATGTCCGCCAAAGGTACTTTATCACAAAATAAATTAATCACTGGTTGACTGAGGCCACTGAGACATGATGTTTATCAGTCACATCTTGGCATTACAGCTGACTTGTGCGTTAATGGAATATTGCTGTTCATAGTTAACAAAAGCAGCTTAATTATCATTAGGTTTCCTTATTGTAATATGATTGCAGTAAATTCCGCTGATTACATTAGGAGTACTGTAGTCTACTGCAATTTGCTTTTTTATGTTAGCAAAAGCATGCTATATTTTATGTATGTACACCCACACCATTTGAAAACTGGATATAGCGCCCCACCAGTCAGTTAACAGCTTTCAGCACAACAGGCATGATGGAGTGAAACTTGGTTGAGATATTTCTGGCCTGTTGGCCAGTTCCCTGAAAAGTGACAACTGGTTAGCCAATATAAACTGATGAAAACGTAAAAAAGTTCTCCAGTGCAAATTTGCAGCATTGGTCCTCTTAAAAGGGAACTAAAATACAGTCTGTAATCATATTTTTCACTTACAACATGTTAAATGTTTGTCACACCAATGCAAATAATAATAACGGCTCAGTGACATTAATTATTATACACAAGTTATCATTTAGCTGGTTTGCCTGAGTTTTTCTACTTGATTGAGAGTGTTGTCATTTCTCAGTTTCTCTGAAATGTTCTGTATGCATTGGTCAGAAATGGTGTAAATATACACATGGTCCTCTGTGTTCTTTTACAAATCCCAATGTTTGCATGGGAGTTGTGTACACACATTTCAACTCTCTATTTGTGCGTATGCAAGCTTTATCAATAAGGCTCCGGGACTGTATTAAATATGAAGCTCTAACTGTGCACTGGACTGTTAAGTTTATTTCATCAATATTTTTCTTATAAAAATAATGCAGTCCTACTTTTGAAATGCATTGCTTTTGTAAACTAAATTACTTTCAGTTGTCTATGATCGGGTTACAATCCAGGTGGTTCGTCGTGCTGTGGGTGTAACAATGCGCTATCAGCGCATGCTCCCCAACCTGTGGTAAGAAGTATGATAGAGGCTAATAATATCTTTATTATGCATTATCCTGCTTTTTGTTCTGATACTTTCACCCATTCTGGACACATGAAGTATATAAACCCAGTGATGAAACCAATTGCTGCATACAGAATACATTATATATATATATTGTAGCAGTAGAGGCGTGAAGCCACCTCTAACACCCTCAGGTACCACTCTGATGACCAGGTGAAAGTATAATCACTATTATTTTTATTATTATACTGTGCACAAAGCACCCTCCACTCCACACTCATAAACACAATAATCCTCAATAATAAACTCTTTCCTCCTCGCCCAGACACTTGCCACCCTACCTCCCAGCCCAGCTCAAATGTCTGGGCTCACCCAGAGTCCTTTTATAGCCCCTGACCCAAACCCCCAAGTCCTTATCCCTTCCGGGTCAGGGTAAACAGTCTTTCTTCAGCCCGGGAGCACGTCGTTTCTTCCTGTCACGTGGTGATGACGCACTCCCGGGTTATAGGGCACGTAAGGGCCCACTAGCCCCCCTACAGCGACTCCTGGCGGCCCCCAAGGTATCCAGCAAGGCTGTGTAATGACACTACAAAGTCCATGAGGCCCTGCTGGAACTCGGGGCACGAATATGCAGTCCGGAGGGCTCCTCCTAGCGGCCTGGGGGTGAGGGCCGGACTGGGAAGCCGGCAATCCTCCACAATATATATATATATATATATATATATATATATATATATATATATATATATATATATATATATATATATATATATATATGAGGTGAGCCTTAAAAATAACCAGATTGATATAAAAAACAAAACTTATTGAAGAATTACAGCATTCTAAACATTGTCACCTTCTATATACTCCCTGTCCTGATCTCTGCACCGCTCCATACGTATCTTCCATTGACTGAAACAGTGCTGGAAGTCTTCTTGCTTGAAGCTCTTCAACAGGCTTGCTGTTTCTGTCTTCACTTCATCAATTGAAGAAAAATGTGTTCCTTTCAGGTCACTTCAGATTTTCGGGAGCAAGTAAAAATCACAGGAGGCTAAATCGGGCGAATAGGGAGGATGATCGAGGACAGGAATGTTTTTGTCAGTCAAAAACTGCTTTACGAAAAAAGCATTGTGCGCGGGAGCATTGTCTTGGTGAAGTTCACCTCCCTCACAACCTGAGCGTTGAACGTCTTCCATATTTTCATGTCCTTCTTTGAAATGTATGTGCCACTCAAAAACTTGTTTTTGAGAGACAAACTGTTATCACCGTACACTGTTTTTATTATTTCATAAGGTTCTGTGGCAGTTTTGTTCAATTTCATGTGAAATTTGATGTTGATTTGCTGTTCAGTTTTTTCACCCGACATTATAGTGGCAACTTGTGTAGCGATTGTTGTGCAAATACTGACTGGGCTTACAGTTTATACCTAGCCAGTCGGCGGTTTGAGAAGGCCTGTAGGAGGGGATATAGTTCCATGATTCACATTCGGCCGACCTCCAGATGGTTTTCCAGGAAAGCCCCAAGCCTTGTCCTGTTATTTTTGTGCCTCACCACACATATATACACATGTCCCCCCATCAAGTTTTCTATTATTAATCCTGATGCTTGCCTAGGAAGCTGCGTTAGCACACTTCAAGCCTCTTTTTGTACATACACAAGCTTTGTAAATGATGCTCCATGAGAAAAAGAAACAAAGTCACTAAATACATTTAGATCCAAATTGGGTAATCAAAAGTTGCTGTGACAAACCCCTATATCCAAAGTCAAAACAAAGTCAAAAAACACTAGCCAGAGGTTTGTTATTTATTGATACTGAGAAAAAGTACATATTTTTAGATTTAGAATTAAACTCAGATAGACAGAGTCTTCACGATGTTGGCTTTCATAACATTGCATGGCTATCATCACAAATCGTTACTTTTAGGAAGCACAATATTAAATACAAGTATTAAGATGATGGCAACCATTGTTCAAAGTATACCAATTAAAAACAAAACAATAAAGATAACTTGATAAACTGAAAATGAAACTGAAACAAAAATCTCCAAAGTTCAAAGATCCAAAAAATAAAGGCAGAGAAAAGAGGTAAGACTCTCATACTAAAATTTTGGAGTACATATTGCAGTTAAAACAGTAATTTAAATACTATGTCCTATGTCAAATGCAGAAGATACAGAAAAGTTTAAACGATCATGGAAATACAGGGGGCGGCACGGTGGCGCAGTGGGTAGCGCTGCTGCCTCGCAGTTGGGAGACCTGGGAACCTGGGTTCGCTTCCCGGGTCCTCCCTGCGTGGAGTTTGCATGTTCTCCCCGTGTCTGCGTGGGTTTCCTCCGGGCGCTCCGGTTTCCTCCCACAGTCCAAAGACATGCAGGTTAGGTGGATTGGCGATTCTACATTGGCCCTAGTGTGTGCTTGGTGTGTGGGTGTGTTTGTGTGTATCCTGCGGTGGGTTGTTTCCTGCCTTGTGCCCTGTGTTGGCTGGGATTGGCTCCAGCAGACCCCCGTGACCCTGTGTTCGGATTCAGCGGGTTGGAAAATGGATGGATGGATGGAAATACAGTATGTGGATTAATATGTAAAGTGTTTTTAAACCCCATGTCTCATCCAAACTTCTGACACATTGGCAAGAGCCTTTGAAGTACAAAGAGGAAGGGGCTAATTAACTACATGATATTTCAACCTACAAAATGAAATAAATTAAAGATCAGACCTAGACTATCACATATTTTTCTTTGTATCCCAAGTAATACTGAACTGGAAGCAGACTCAGCAATTTCCAAGTAGTTCAAGCATGACTTTGGACTCGATCTGAGCAAGACTTAATTGAACGTGGTGGTGGATTTGCTACAGTTGAGCCAGGATTTTTCGAAGCCATTTCTAATAATATTCATAACAACAAACACACAGAATTGGCTGCTGTCATTGCATTACTGTTAAATGTAAACCAAAAATAAAAAACAGACATATTAGGTGTGATTTTTGAAACTATTCATATGGTAAAGGGTCAGACATAAATGGGCGTCTATATATTTTTTAGCTTTGGTTAAAAAAAAAACTTTGACCACTTTAATATCTCAAACTGTTATAAACTAGTATCACAAGTCCTTAAGTGCTGGAAGAAGGTGGATAATTTATCCTTAATCCAATGGCCAAGTTGGTGTGGCTGATTTTGACCAAATAGGCCTCAGAAGCAAATGCCGCATCAACAACCCTGGCCATTCTCAGCAAGCTCAAGTATCTGAAAATCCTTCATGAACAAACTAGATACTACCTGTGTTACTTTCTAGGTTTATTTTATTTGTACACAGTAACTCCCTTTGATGCTTTCAATTTAAATTTAAAAATAACCCAATGAATACATCTTATTAATTCAATGTGCCATTTTTAAAATTTTAACACTCTCCAAATGTTAGATTAGCATCCATTCCTTCTCAGTGGATAGGTGTTAAAAACTAAGTTTATTATGATGAATTTAATGACCTGGAAATATGTCACAAAATTTGAAGTTGAAAATAAGAATTCAGTAGGATTACCTATACATCTTTTTGATACTAAAGTATCAGTTACTGCAAATGGAGACTATTCACATTTGGCAATGCAGTTAATATTGTGACTCAGGAGTCTCAAAAGCACAAAAAGTCTCAAAAGTACTTCAAAGAGTGTCTCTGGGGGTTTATACCGTCAGAACCCCGACTAGACACAAAAAGGGCCTTGAAAAATCTTTATAAAATTAAAAGGTTTAATTTATCAAAAGCATCTGCAATACATGAAGCTCCTAAGAGTACAAAGTAATTGCCTGAAAAGGCAAGGTAATCACAGTAAACAAAGTTCCAATACTGAACCCAAAGGTATAGTCAAAAATAGAGGACAGGTTCACAAAATACTGAAAACACGAATAAGCGATAGCACAGTAAACACAAGACAATCCACTCCCTAGCTCATTCGATATTAACTGCCAGGAACTATGGAAAGCCATTCCATAAATAAGGTGGAGGGTCTTTCTTGGCGGTGATTGCTAGGTGGCCCCACCCCATGGGGAACCACCCACAAAACACATGGGGCATAACCTAGGCCTTTTCCACTTACAAATAAACGCAAAGAAAAATGTACATAATAACTAAAAGAAACATAAATACAAATAAATGGAAATAAAATTAGACAATACAATCATGAAACACAGCTGTGGGACCCCAGCCAATGGAGAAATGCTGGCTGAAACATGATAGTTAATGCTATTTTCCTTTATAGAAGGCTTATGTTTACTTTTATAAGTCCATGTTGCAAAGCCGACAAGCTTTTATGCTGTTTCTTGATTTAGAATAACATTTGTCAATCATTTCCAGTGGTTTAGCCCTAGCTCTGTTACATGTTGACTTCATTGAGCACAAAGGGATTTGGAAGATTGTACCTCTGTCTGCACCTTTCATTACAGTATTTTATTTATAAATGTTAAGCTTTTATTTTTACTTCCTAGATTATTGGCCTAGTTGTGCAGCTGTATTTTAGCTCGCTCATATATTTATGAAAGCTTTTTACAGTAAGTATGTGTCCATATGCACAAAAGATAATCATATTTGCTACTTTAAGCATGAGCAAAATGTTTATTGAAAGTTAACTTCAACTTTCTCATGAATCTCTCCCTCTCATTGATGTACCAAAAGGGCACAGCTCTACTTAACGTTTTGGATCTGATATCCCAACCTGAGAATTAGTAGAAATCTGGTAGAAAGATGACATGCCTTGGTCAAGGATATCTATGATTTCACCCTTTCTACGTATTAGACATGAACCTCAATTCAAATTTAGTTCTAAATATCAAAACTCACTCATTACATAATTTATCCCGAAAGTTGGTTTTAAAATGAAATATCATGTAAGTAACATTTAAATTTTGAGAGATTCTTGGTTAATCTTGGTTAATCAATAATAATTCAGAGCATTACGATTCACATAAAATTTTAAGAGTAGCTGACTATTGCATGTTTTTCATATTGTGTTTTAAACCTGTTTTTATTCCCATTGAGTTTTCTTACCCAAATTCAAGACAATATTCCTTTTTTGAACAGTTCATCTTTGCTATATTTTTTGCATATTTTGATTATTTATCATGATAACATATTTCAGCATTCTCAAAAATCTTATAAATGGAACTGTTTTTTTTTATCATGAATCATGCTCTTTTTGTTCTAAAATTAAAATCATTAGGTCCTTGTGTGAGGCTAAAGCTTTGGCAAATGAAATGGAAATCCCAGCAGTATTCAAATCAAGTCAGCATCACAAAAGACCAAGACATCTTATTAAGTCCAACGGAGCTGACACAGAAGCAGATGATGAGGAATTCAGTAAATAAATAAATCCAGTAAATTCAGAAGAGGCACGCTTCACGTTATGATGGATTCCTTAATTTCAGAATTGTCTGGGCATTTTGGGGCCTAAACAAAATATGTCACCTTTTTTGTTCAATTTTAAACTTTAGGAGCATGAGCATGGAGGAGATCTCAGCCTCTTGTGCAAATTTAGATGCAAAATAATCAAAGGATCTGTCACATCATTTGAAAGATGAGGTGATTCACGTCAAGAATGTGTATGACGCAAATGTTAAGGTCCGAAGGTGGACACTGTGATCATTGATATCGTATCAGGAGATAAACATAAAGAAATTCAAACATTTAACTAAGATATGTGACTCTGTTAGTAATTTTAATTCAGAGCTACCAGAACCTGCACGCATCATGGGACACGACATGAAGTACAAAACTATATGAATTTAATTACGACTGCACGAAATTTCAATGTGATTGACATTAAGCTTGAATGTAGCATAGGCACATCACTCGATCTGCTTGGGGAAGCAAATTTATTGTAGTACGGAACCAGGAGCCCCAGGTGTTCAGTCATAATTGTCAGAGGCCCAAGATTCTCTGGTGGTGGGTCTCCATAAAGATAACTCAGAGCTATTTTTATCTTGCTTTTTGAGGTTTTAATTTTTGTTTTAAGATTTTCATCATCATGATTGTTATTATTGTTAATACAACCTGTAACTAAAGCAACTAAGAAAGCATTTTGATAAACACAATAATAACCATACTAAAAATAAGTGAAAGATGAAAACTAAACTGAATTTAAAATTGTATAATCAAAAACTAACTGAAATCAAACAAAAATGGGTGGGCACTAAAATATGCTATTTCTGTTTTTGTAACTAAACCAGTTGTATGTAATATAACATTGAAAAAGTAATGCAGTTAAGTTCCCCCATGTCATGAGCCACATTCAGTTTAGCTTTATGAATGAGGAAAAAAATGTCAGTGACTGATTAGTTTAAATAAACATTCCAGTTTAATAACTGCTACATTTTCAATTGTGTGCTGCAATGCATAATAAAATCATATTAGTACATATGAGTTAATTATTATACTGCCTAATAATAAGTAGTGTTCATAGATTAATGGAACTGACAATTTTTGCTCATATCAATCGTGACCTTAAAGGGATCATTGATGTTCCTCCTTTTCCACTAAATGGCCGTGTAACCTAATAAGCATGATGGTGGTCAGCTGCCTCAGCAGAACGCCCAGATCCTTCAGCAAATGGACACTGTTACAAACCTATAAAAGTTACACAAAATTATAAAATGTTCATAACACAAGAGTCAGCATAGATGGCTGGAGCAAAGGTTTTTATGCACATATCCTTTGTTTAATCCCTTTGGTACATAGGCACACACAACCCTAATCCTAATTTCTTAATCGTCATTTAACAACCATTTTTAAGATAAAATAAAGACTAAATTGAAATGATTCTCTCAAAATAAATACGTCCCCAAAAGTAAAAATAGAAATTGTCAAATGTTCATAAAACTGAACTGAAAATGAAATGACGGGAGAAAATAGCTTAGAAATAAAACCTAATTAAAAACCAACTAAAATAACTGCCACATTTGGTACATGATGATCTGTCATTGCACAGTATTGCCAACAAACACAGTGGTTCTCATTAACTGCTGTTGGATTTTTAAGATTAAGATAAGGAAGACTGTTCTCTTTTCAAAGTCAAGTCCATTAAAAGACTTTGAAGCATTTGTTTACATTTTTTTTACTTGCTATTTAAAATGTTGTACAGTTTTTTATTGAGGAACTGTGTGTTTTATAAAGAGCTTTAGTTGTTATTATGGCCTCTTTTTAAAATTATCTGCTATTCTTCTAAAGCAAGTCAAAGAATGCTGGTGCATCTGGCGCTCAAGTAGCCACAGCCTTTGAGTATTTACTGTCAGTTGTCTTAGTGTCAACTCCAAACATCATTAATTGCCATTATTAGGATACAACTATGGGCACACGCATGCTGCGGCCTCGCAGTAAGCAGACCTGGGGTCGCTTCCCGGGTCCTCCCTGAAGGAGTTTGCATGTTCTCTCCGTGTCTGCGTCGGTTTCCTCCCACAGTCCAAAGACATGCAGGTTAGGTGCATTGCCGATCCGAAATTGTGCTTGGTGTGTGGGTGTGTGTGTCCTGTGGTGGGCTGGCACCCTGCCCGGGATTTGTTCCTGCCTTGTGCCCTGTGTTGGCTGGGATTGGCTCCAGCAGACCCCGGTGACCCTGTGTTAGGATATAGCGGTTTGGATAATGACAGAGTGACAGACTAAATATATACATAAATGCAAGCTTTTAATATTGAATACTGATTGTATTTGAAATATATATTAATGCAACGAGTTTTATTCTTTTGTTTAATTGATAACCTGCACAACTTTGCATAAGTTTAAATCAATAAATGACTTGAGTTTGAAGGTGCTGAGCAGCCATTCTATCAACAAAGTGGTAAATCGAACTATTGTGTCCTATAATATTTTGATGAGCGGCCAGCAAAATGTTCAAAGGACTGCATTTCCTACTCAGATGGAAAACTTTCTGTTATTTAAATGTAAAAAAATCAACAATTATTTAATTTAATAATTAAAGTAATGAAAAAAATTCAATAATAATCAAGCTGGTTTAGTGAAAAGCATTACTTGCTGAGATGGTACAACTAGTTAAGCTACATTGGATACAGTACACATTTTGTATTATAACTACAGAGAGGGAAAAATAAAATCTTGTTCTACTTCAGCACTTAAAAGGTTATTCAAACTCCAGCAATATATACAGTAAGTATAAGACATTTATTTAACAAAGAACCCATGCACCTTACATTGTAATCACAGATGTGCTGCCAATTCTTTGTTAGTGTAGCAGCCCTTGATTTAAGAATCGACAGGCAGAGAGTCTCACACTGGTGCCTTTATCTTTATTCACGTTTCAAACTTTACAGTCTGCATTAACGTTGATATAGCGTGTATCCAACAGAGAGCGTTAGCCCCCTGGGAGTTCTTTTGTAATTGCAGTGTGTTACATAACCCAAATCTATATAGATACTGTATAATATAAAAAAACGATACCCTTCCCTTAGTGATACGGCGGTAAGAAATCACATAGGAGAAATAACTTAGCTTTGTTTAATGACGTCTTACGCAGCATAACAGATGAAGGAAGCCAACGGCAAGAATCCAATTCGGGAGTGGGGGCCCGATGTGTAGAGCCTTCCATTTTCGGAGTGCGGTGGAAGGATTTTTAAGATCGGATGATGTTATCTTCCATCTGTCTGTCAACTTCAAAGGTGTACCGGGCAATGTTCCAAGGCTTTATACTCTTTCTTCATGTGCAGGCCCCAACTTAGGTGGATGTCCTTTTGGGAACGCATACTAGAATGAACTCAGCCCACTTAGAGCAATTAGACAAAAGGACAGTATAACTGAAAAGCATAACAGGGTGAAAATGGTTTTCTGCTACACTATAATATTATACTATAACAAAAGCTTATAATAATAACCCGTATCCTAACACTTATGCTATATACATTAACCCTTTCAACCTTGCCCTACCCAGCATTTTGGCACAATAATCTTAGCCTTCCCAGCAATACTCAATAATTTTGAAAAACAAAAATTTTCATTGTCACTTACAGTCACACAGTTTTCATCATTTTCCTCCATCCATTATAAGGACATAAAACCAAAACTGAACCTTTGAGTAATATGCTTCAAAATACTTTTCACTGCCAGAAGCAACGTATATGAACATTTCACATGATTTTCACTGCCTTCCGTTCAATCACCTTGTGTCTCTCCTTACCCATATGGCTCTTGTTTCTTGCATCAAGTGCCCAAACTACCATGGGCACAGTGTGACCCGCGATGGGAACAATGATAGGTGGGGATTTTGACTGGGCAGTACACCTGTCACACCCTAATGCAGATGTCCTAATGCAAGCTCAGTGGAGAAAGAAACTTCCCATAGAGCAGAATGGCAAAAGCTCTCTTTGCCTGCATGTACTCCTCTGTGCACAATAAGCATTTTTTTTATTTGCTCCCATGCTAAAGTACAACTCAAATCCTTTCTGTTTTCTTCTAGAAACCTAAATTGAACTACAGCTAAAAATAAAGCAGCATAATCTGTGTTAGTAGCGTAACATTGTAACTAAAAAATGGTGTATTATGTGTGTAGTCAAATTTAGTGAAGGCCTCTATGTCAGTCAGCCTGGTTATGACAGCAGAGAGGTGAAGTAGCCTTTCAAGAATATGCCTCTACAGCACTGGACTAAAGATTTCAATAGCAGAGCAGTGTTCCCGGTTCCTCCCTGTGTGGATAGTGCTTTGAGTACTGAGAAAAGCGCTATATAAATGTGATGAATTATTATTATTTATTGTTTAACAGTTAGTTAGCATAACAGGTATGCATAGGCCGTATTCAGCTTAGCAGGGTTATGACAGTAGATAGGCTGGCCATTATACTGTTCTTTTGGGTACATACCACTATGCGGCTGGCCCAAAAACCAGCCTGCTGGGTTCAAAGGGCTAACATATATGCATTATAACAATTTAAGGGTATAGTCTCAGAACCCAGAAATGAAACAGCAAGTCATTGATTTTCATTAGATTCTGTATATTGATTTCTGAAGACTCCAAAACATTTTAACTCATTACACTTGTTATATAAATTGATATTGCTCCCAGTGGCACGTTCAAATTTCAATTAGAAAATATAGGGGATGGGACAGATGGTCAAATTCAAAAGACATAAGGAAAAGAATAAATGAAGTTTTCTTACTTAGCCAAAATGAACTGCAATATTTTGCATTCATGTTCTGGTACAGTGACTTGGCCACTTGCCTACCTCTAAATACACAGCAAATACTCCCTTTTTAACTCTTTATAGACACAATTATAAGATAAGCAATTAATATTCCTTTCCATAGGTTACATTCAGTCCACATTTGAATTTCCTTCTGGAGCCAATAGCTGTAAAGTCCAAGGTCACAAATGTATGTTGGCATGTGTAGGACAGTAGATGCAGTTCACAGTTCTCCTGTCTCACCCATCAAGGCTTAGGCATTCTACACCACAATGAGTCCTAGTGCCATTTACAGTACTTGGATCTTCTTCCATATCTTTAATAGAGAAGACAATATTTTTTTAAACACACATCAACTCATACTATACCCTCCTTAGCCTGGTACCTCACAGAAATTCACTTACAAAGTCCCATTTATACATCCATCCATTTTCTAAATTTACTTGTTTCAAATATTTCCCAATGTTTCTTAACTAAACCAGTTACCAGACAGGTCTACCTGATACCAAATATGTGTCCCCTGTAGGATATTTCATTGCCTTGTGCTTGTTTTGCATTCATTCTCTCATGTCATTTCCTTTATTCATTTTATTGAATTGTAAAATGGCAAGGTAACTGGGTTTACTGCACCGTGTCCCCTTCACTCCAAAGATGTGCAGACTGGCCCAGTATGAGTGAGTGTACACCATGATGGACTGCTGTCCCATCCAGCTATGACTTTTGCCTTGAGCTAAACAGCCCCTGCAAATAAAGTGTTGGATGTTGAGAACTAATACAGAAATATAATAAAAAAATTACTAGTAATTATGACTTCAGTTCACAACAGAATTAAGATTGATTATCAGTGAATCAAACATCTATTACTTACTTTTTCCATTCAAAAGTGCTTTAATGGCAAAGCAAGATCAGCATTTTCAGCATGTTAAAATTTGACATAGCTGGTGGGCCATTAATTAAAATAATAAGATCCAAGTAACCACTGTAGGAATCTCTTAGCATTTACTTTATTGACTGCAGAGGAACAAATATCAGTAGAATTACCAACTCAGTGTTCATATGGACTCATCAACAAATTTAACTAGTTATTAAATGTGAAACATGCGAGAAACTATAACTTTATAACTATACTAGCCAACCCGCGGCATAGCATACGCCACATAATTATTTATTGATGGGTGAACACTTCCTGAAAGACACAGTTGTCCAAATGGGGTGGGTTTGAGGATACGACTGTGAGTGAATGAAAATATGGAACTCTGGAGAGAGCAACATACAATTGTCCGTGACTGAAAACTGGTTTTGGCAGATACAGGCATATCTTTTTGAAAGTTTGGCCCTGTGCCTTATTAATTGTCATTGCAAAGGCCAATCTAACAGGAAATTGTCTGCGTGTAAAAGTAAAAGGCAAATTTGAATCTGATGGGGTCAGGGATATCTCGGAAGTGAATGGTGATAGTAGCTGGAAGCATTTGGGACATTGCCACAATTTCTGCCTCACCACCATAAACTCCAGAAGTATTCATATAGTCAGCGTATTGTTGAGCAGACTGTATGACTATGCTTCCGTGACTAAGAACAACGCTCTGTCGTGCATACCCCATGGTCTTAGAGTTGGCGGGCGGGGCTCTATCGTGCGTGCGTGTGTATCCCATGGTCTTAGAGTTGGCAGATAGAGGCATGTCTTTTTGAAAGTTTGGCCCTGCGCCTTATTAATTGTCATTGCAAAGGCTAATCTAATAGGAAATTGTCTGCATGTAAAAGTAAAAAGCAAATTTGAATCTGATGGTGTCAGGAAATTGTCTGCGTGTAAAAGTAAAAGGCAAATTTGAATCTGATGGGGTCAGGGAAATCCGGGGAATAAGGACAGTTTGGGAGGTAGCAGCTCAATAGTTTTACACTCGAGTACATTGCAGTGAATGCTGGTAACAGTCAGGCAGGCGGGCAAGCCAACAAAAACACTATGCTCTTAGTATGGTATGAATCAGGTTTTTGTAGACAAAGGTTTTCCCTGTTCCTGCAGGACCATCTAAGAAGAAGCATGTTTGTCGCGGATGGGAATCGCTGTATGCAGCGTGTAAAACAGTTTGCGAGGGTGGACGCGGTCGTGCGTATCACATGACGTGGGAGGAGGGTTAGAGTTGGTGGGTGGGGCTCTGTCGTGCGTATCCCATGGTCTTAGAGTTGATGGGCAGGGCTCTGTGAGTTGGCGGGCGTGGCTCTGTTGTGCGTATCCTATGGTCTCTGTCTTGCGTGCCATGGTCGGCTGCTTAGTGAATTGTTGGTAGGCGGGGCTCTGTGAGTTGGCGGGCGTGGCTCTGTCGTGCATATCCCATGGTCTCTGTCTTGCGTGCATCTTGCGTGCCATGGTCGGCTGCTTAGTGAATTATATATATAGATAATACTGCCAAAACCACATGTGAAATATGGTAACTGATGAAACTGATGAACATTTGCAGATATCAGAGTTTTTTTTTTTTTTGTTAAGGATGATTACATCTTACTTCATTTTGCATTGTGAATCTAAAGACTGAAAGAAGTGATGACAGAAAATGACACTGCATGTTTCAGCATGAGCTCAATCAGAGAGCAGGATATTGAATTCTTATGTAAAACTTTAGCAGCCTGATGTGTTAAGCAACAATAGCCACACTTCATGCTGTAGCTTAAGCATATTTGTATGTATTTATTGAGAGAATATATCAGTCATTACTTTCATTCATATAAAAAATGACAAATTTGTACTTAGTTAAAGGAAATGAAACATGGCACAATTTACCTATTAGCTTATCATTTAAGCTTGATGCACTAAATGGTCTCTTGTTATTTTTTAAACTTCTTTTGTAAGTTATTATGTTCTTATGAGTGAAGATATAGGAATCACTTATTCATCTTCCCCATCCTCAAAACCTCTGGACAAATTATTTGATCTTCACTAAAAACAGTAAAATGTTTATATTGATTTAATAATACCTCTTTATTTCAAGCTGCCATGGACTGAACACCATTAGGGGACATTAACGGCCATTGTTTTACACTATCTACTGAAATGACAGACAGAATGCCCAGGGTGGAATAAAGTGCAAGTTGATTATTAAAACTTTGGCCCCGAACCAAAATTTTCCTGAACCATGGGGAGCAATTTTGTATATGTGTGTCAAGTCATAAAAATGCTTTCTAGTGTCATTTCCCTAATAAATTGCAGGTACTGTAAATAAATAACTTTCAGGACAAAAGATACACTATGGTCTTCAACTGTACGAATAGAGAATCTGTACAAAATTTGACAGATTCAAAGGTACGGACTTGCATACGGGACAAACAAACACACATTCATCTTAGGGAAGGATTATGAGAACATACTGTATGTTCACACTGTTTATTTTAAGATGTTAGTGAATGATTAATCCCAAGTTATTATGTAGTGTTATTGCATATATTCAAATTATGTCTTGTCATTCTTTAACTGGCTTAATCCAGACCAGGGGCCTCATGTATAACGCCGTGCGTAGAACTCACACTATAACATGGCGTAAGCACAAAAGCGGGATTGTGCATACGCACAGAAAAATCCAGATGCAGGAATCTGTGCGCACGCATACTTTCACGTTCTTCTAATACATAAATCCCGATTTGCGTGAAAAGTAACGCACGTGCACGCGCCTTCTGTCCCGCCCCAACTCCTCCCAGAATTACGCCTCTTTGAATATGCAAATCAATATAAATAGCCTTCTGTGAAAAGACAATGGGAAAAGCACAGGGGAAAATATGAGAATTTCAGCGAATACCAAGTGGAGGCAAAGGAAAAACGTACTATTTGTTGGTTTAAACAGTGGTATAATCAACAAAAGGAAGCTGATCGAGTGACAGAGTGTCGGAGAAACTCGAAGGCTCAACTTCACAAAGTCGCACAGTGCCCGAAATAAAAAAGAAATCACATATCAAAGTCGCCGTGAAAAAGCAAGTCATAGCCCACCGTCTGAGTGTCATATGAAAGCTTATTAGGGTACAGACAAAAAAAAGGCACACAGTGGGGAAAAAAGCACGAAATGTCAACTTTAATCTCGAAATTTCCACTTTAATCACGTAGTTTATTTTGCCATTAAAGTAGAACATCATAAAATTCATCTTAAAATCGTTTATTTTACTAGTTTCTCAAGTAGCATGTTAAATGCTTTTTTCTGTGTTTGATCTTCTATGTGCTCTATGTGTGTGAATCACTACATGCTTCCGTTCTTTCTCTTTCTCCGACAGGACACAGAATCCATTACATTCGAGATATTACAGCTCTCTGAATAATTAAAATACTGAGATGTATACGTGATATCATTTTCATGATGATAGGAATGAAAGCATGTTATGAAACATGGGAACACGGTGGCGCAGTGATTGTTCATATCTCACGCAAGAGGCTTGCTGCACCATGTGTGACCTTCGATGAAATAATTTATTACAGAAGTACTGTCTCTTTCAAACGTACTAACCTCCAATTCCTGTCCATACTTTTCTTTCTCCAATCGCCACACAATCAGCTCTGTAATAGACGTTAAGCCATTTGTAAGCTTAGAACGCCGATTCTTCAAAACTTTTAAGGAACATTGAAATATCTTCGTAGTACATGTTTAATTATTCTATTCGTCTATCCTTCCAGTGTCGCGTCAGCACCAGCAAGAATACAGCGCAAGGCAGGAGCTATCCTTGAACTAGCTATACGCTGCGGCACCGTGTCCTCACATGTTTAATTATTAGCAATACAGATTATTTAAATGAAGTTAAAGTTTTATCTGTATACTATAAGCAACATATTTTGCTGCATTTCATCTTAAAAATGATATTGTCATCATACGCGCTTTATAAAGTAGCGCAGGTTGTGCAATATTATAACTGTAGTGTAAGTTTACAGTGAGGTGATTGAGTGCGTTTATAGTTCTTGGGATGAAACTGTTTCTGAAACGCGAGGTCCGTACAGGAAAGGCTTTGACGCTTTTTGCCGTGGTTGAGGTAGTGTGTACTTGAAACTGTATACCGATAATTCTCTTTCCGGTCATCTGCTGCTGTGATTCACACTCAGATACAGTGATATAAATACTCCGAGTGGTGCAGTGAGAGTAATATGGAAAAAGATGATCCATATCCACAGTGGCAACCCTTAACGGGTACAGCAAAAAGAAGAACAAGATGCAGTGAGCGTAACAACGCTAAAGCAGTTCTGGTATTTGGAATACTATGGCTATTCCCTGGCCCATTATATTGTAGCAGGTTAATTACAATCAGATGCATTACACTAATAAACAATATGCAGTTAATTTCAGTGTATTTATAAAGCCGCCGCCGTGGATGTGGAGCTAAGAAAGAAAGGATGAGCACACAGGAACAGCAGCACTGCTTTGACGCTGGGTGCCGCCAATCTGCAAAACCGGGCGGATAAATTGCGTACGCCAAGGAATGAGTTACCGTGGAAATGTGCGTGGCTTTACGCCAAGTTTAGGTTTTATACATCGCGATTTGAGCGTGGAAAGGTTCGTACGCAACATTTCTGTGCGTACGCACCGTTTATACATGAGGCCCCAGGTCACCAGGGAGATGTAGCCTATCTCAGCTAGCACAGGGAGCAAGGCAGGAACAAACCCTGACAGGGCATCAATCCATTGCAGGGCAAACACGTACACACCGAAACTCCAAACACATACTAGGGTCACTTTAGCCCTGCTAATTCACCTAATCTGCATGTCTTTGGATAATGGCTGGAAGCCATAGCACTCGAAAGAAACCCAGCAGACATGGGGAGACCATGCAAACTCCACACAGGAGGACCCGGCACACAAACACTGGTGTTCTTACTGCAAGGCAGCAGCACTATAACTATGCCACCCTATTCAATTTCTGCATTTGTACATTAATACTTATTACACTAACATAAGGAAATCAATTACCCATTCTAAACAAATCATATTTTAAATATAAACTACTTTAAAAAGCAAAATAGTCTGCCCATTTGACTTTTACAGTTTCTATCACTGCGGTAGAGTTTCACTAGAAGCCCATTTTTATAACTAGTGTGTTGTACTATTTTGTGGTCTCCTGAGGAAGCAACTGAAACTAACTATCAGTAAAGCCAGGACTGACTCTTACACTCTGGAGGCTGTTGTGGAGAAAGACGAGGGTAGCAAATTTGGATGTTGTCATGAACAATTCCCCTAATATCTATCTATCTATCTATCTATCTATCTATCTATCTATCTATCTATCTATCTATCTATCTATCTATCTATCTATCTATCTATCTATCTAATCCCCTCCAGGGGGCGCTTTCTTTAAGTACTTTTAATCACAGGCTCATACCTTCATGGTGTAATAACGCGTCTTGGGGATCATTTCTGTTTGCTGCCATTAGGGAATTCAATGCTTCCTCCCGACATCCCTTCCTTCTCTCAAGCTAGAAGCCCTAGGAAAATGGTACAAACGTCAGTTTACTACAGTTATTTTTAGCATTGCGTTTATTGCATTATATGTTTTTTATTCTACTGTCTTATATTGTATGTTTGAGTTAGTATCTGCATATTTTATGTTTTTTGTTTTGCCGTGGTCTGCATTTGAAATTTCCCTTGTGGATTAATAAAGTATATCTCATCTAATCTAATCTAAATACTCCTCTTAATGAATTAATTGAAAATGCATTTTTTGTTCATATTTTTAAAACAGGGGTTTTCATGTTCAGTCCTGCGTCCCCCATACTCGTAACTGGAAAATTTTATCCTAGACAGTTTCTCCATTAATTAAACAGTTATTTCCCGTTGTCTATGTGTACGTTTTACTGCAGCATTTAAATACTGATCATACTAAATAATGATTGGATAAAGTAAGCATTTATAGTGCCCTCCATAACGTTTGGGACACAGACACATGGTTTTGATTTTCCCCCTCTGCTCCACAGTTTAAAATTACACATCAGAAAATTCAGACACAATTTCAGTGATTAAAGTGCTCATTGCAGACTTTAATTTAAGGGTACAGTAATCCCTCCTCCATCGCGGGGGTTGCGTTCCAGAGCCACCCGCGAAATAGGAAAATGCGCGAAGTAGAAACCATATGTTTATATGGTTATTTTTAGAATGTCATGCTTGGGTCACAGATTTGCGCAGAAACACAGGAGGTTGTAGAGAGACAGGAACGTTATTCAAACACTGCAAACAAACATTTGTCTCTTTTTCAAAAGTTTAAACTGTGCTCCATGACAAGACAGAGATGACAGTTCTGTCTCACAATTAAAAGAATGCAAACATATCTTCCTTTTCAAAGGAGTGCAAAGCAAGCAGTCAAAAAAAAAATCAATAGGGCTTTTTGGCTTTTAAGTATGCGAAGCACCGCCGGTACAAAGCTGTTGAAGGCGGCAGCTCACACCCCCTCCGTCAGGAGCAGAGAGAGAGTTAGAGAGAGAGATAAAAAATCAATACGTGCCCTTTGAGCTTTTAAGTATGCGAAGCTCCGTGCAGCACAGCGTGTCGTTTCAGGAAGCAGCTGCACACAGCCCCCCTGCTCACACCCCCCTACGTCAGCGCAAGAGAGAGAGAGAGAAAGTAAGTTGGGTAGCTTCTCAGCCATCTGCCAATAGCGTCCCTTGTATGAAATCAACTGGGCAAACCAACTGAGGAAGCATGTACCAGAAATTAAAAGACCCATTGTCCGCAGAAACCCGCGAAGCAGCGAAAAATCCGCGATATATATTTAAATATGCTTACATATAAAATCCGCGATGGAGTGAAGCCGCGAAAGGCGAAGCGCGATATAGCGAGGGATCACTGTATTTGCATTAATTTTGGTTACACATTGTGGAAATTACACCTTTTTTATATATTGTGAGATTTTTGAACTCTTTTGAGACCCCCCCTAATGGGGCGACATGCCGAAATGTGATTGACGTGCCTGCCAAGGGATGCTTGTCCATTACCGAAACAACCTCAGGTTCACAACACCTCTCAGGTTCGCAGCGCCACAGAGGCAGCGGCAAGCTCACTGCCTCCTCACTTAAACACGTCTATCGCCCAGTGGGTGATGCAGGGAAAATTATAACTTGGCCACTGACCTGGCCCCAGCCCTGCCTGTTTGCTGTGTCTGTGTGTAGTAGAGTGTTAGCTCCCGCTGCAATAAATAATCTTGCTGTTCCTGTTTCAAGTGAAATAAAGCTGGTTTTCCTGAAATCCTTAGACTCTGCTTCATCTTTTGGGTGCAAGGTAGCGACTCATGCATCACAATATAATCCCTTCATATCAGGGCACCATAATGTTTGGGACAACTGGTGTCACAGGTATTTCTGAATATTCAGGTGTGTTTCATTGCTTCTTTAGTGCAGTTATAAGATACCTCGGCTTGTTTCTACCCTTTGGAGAGTTTAGTTGCCATTGTTCAAAATGAAGACAAGAGCTGTGCCAATGAAAGTCAAAGAAGGCATTATGAGGCTGAAAAACTAGAATAGAACCATTAGAAACATCAGTAAAACCTTAGGATGATCTAAATGAACTGTCTGGAATATCATTAAGAAGAAAGAACACACTGGTGAGCTCAGTAAGGAACTAGTAGGCCAAGGAAGGCCTTCACTGTAGATGACAGAAAAATCCTTACTATGGTAAAGAAAACCCCCCAAATGCCTGTCTAACAGATCAGAAACAGTCTTCAGGAGACGGATGTGTATTTGTCAGAGATGACTCACCGCAGAAAACTTCATTAACAGAAATACAGAAACCACACTGCAAGATGCAAACCACTAGGTAGCCACAAAAACAGGATGACAAGATTACAGTTTGTGAAAAAGCATTTAAAAGAGCCTGAAGAATTCTGGTAAAAAGCACTTGTGGACAGACATGACAAAAATTAATCTTTATCAGAGTAATGACAAGAACATAGCGTGGAGAATAAAAGGAACTGCTCAAGATCCACAGCATACCACCTCATTTGTTAAACATAGTGGTTGGGGGTGTTATGGCTTGGGCATGTATGGCTGCCACAGGTACTGGCACACGTATCTTCATTGATGATGGAACTGCTGATGGCAGTAGCACAATGAATTCTGAGGAATACAGAAACATCTCCTCTGCTCAGGTTCCAGTAAAGGCCTCCAAACTATCTGGACGGTGTTTCATGATAATGATCTCAAACATACTGCTAAGGCAACACAGGAGTTTTTCAGAGTTACAAAATGGAAACCTCTTGAATGGGCAAGCCAGTCACCCAGTTTAAATCCAATTGAGTAAATCTTCCATATGCTGAAGAGAACATTTAATGGGGCAGGCTCCCAGAACAAGCAGGAGCTGAAGATGGCTGCATTAGATGCTTGGCAGAGCATCACTGGAAAAGATCCTCAGTACCTGGTGATATCTGTGAATCA
Source organism: Erpetoichthys calabaricus (assembly GCF_900747795.2). Lineage (NCBI taxonomy): Eukaryota > Metazoa > Chordata > Cladistia > Polypteriformes > Polypteridae > Erpetoichthys > Erpetoichthys calabaricus. The sequence continues at coordinate 63,972,510 of NC_041406.2, read as the reverse complement.
CAGATTTCAAGCTGTCATTGCATGTAAGGCATATGCAACAAAGTACTAAATATGACTGCTTTAATAGAGTTGCCATTGCTGTATCCCAAACTTTATGGTGCCCTAAAACGGTGGGACCATGTAAGAAAAAGTGTTGTCATTGCTACATGCTATGGCTGAAATGTATACAAATACACTTAAATAAAAGTCTGCAATGTACGCTCTAATCACGTCTGAATAGTTTGATTTGCAATTTTAAACTGTGGAGCAGAGGAGTAAGTCAAGAAAAAATGTGTCTTTGTCCTAATCATTATGGAGGGCTCTGTATGTATATTAGATGGGAATGAAGTCATTCTCTTTATCTTGCGGTTTAACATGTTGTCTTTTTTAAGGTTCAGGTTATCTGAGACATTTTTTAACACTCAAGTAAATGCTGGCCTTGCCCTTCAGGACCATTTGCACCCAATGCCACTCTGCTGATCCTCAATTGTCAGCATTCAGACACAAAATTGGCCCAAGCAAATTTGTCATAAAAAGTGTATTAAAAAGAAAATAACAAAACATGGTTTTAAGCAATTAAAGCTATGGCAAGAATGTAATTTCTTAGAAATTTAAATATCACACTGCTACTCTTTTCTGAACACAAAAGAAGAAAAAAACAATTCAGCTAAATAAACAATGAGATGGATTAAAGAGACAAATGACTCACTGGTTGTGGAACTGAATGGGAGAAAAACTTCCAGGGGCCCCAGGACTTCATTTGGAAACTCCTGTCTTTTTTAATTTTTGAAAAGCCATGTTTTCTATTATAAATGATTTCTCAGGCAATGCTAGTTTTATCCAGATTACACAAAGACATAATTACATTTGGAAAATTACAATAAATTCTAGTCCTGTAAGTATACTACTACTTCACTACATCTTCACATGTGCATTCCAAACACTTTAATATGGAGACTGTTTTTAGTTTATTGATCTGCAGTTTATTGATTCAGTGTCTTAGGAATGTACATTTGTGCCAGTCATTTAAATTGTATTACTTTGATAAATTGTATCATTTGCTTTCAGTTTCTACAGTGATGTTGTACAGAATTTTCAGAACACCAGTGTGATCACAGAGTCTCCTGCATTGTCATTTCATCTAAATAGAAAGGAGAAACGGTGGCACAGTGATTAGTGTTTCTATCAAACAACTACAGAGTTCTGGATTTGAATATCAATAGTTTGCACCACTAACTGAGGGAATTTTCGTTTGACTACCTTTATTTTCCTTCCACATGCTAAAGAGCTGCTGGTTAAGTAATCTAGTGACCCTAAACTGGCCTTGGATGAAAGATTATGATTGTGTATCCTAGTGCTGGACTGGCATTCCTTTTCAGGTAATTTCTTCTTTGCACTGCCAATGCAACACTGGCTTATCACAACTGTAAACTAGCTAAGAAGGTAAGAAAATGTGCACACAGATAGTGAATGTATAGGTTGTAATAAGAAAATAACACTTCCACGAAATGAAAGAGTTGGGGACTGTCCCCGTATAATGTCCAATGGACAAAAGAAAGCAAAAAGGCAAAATTTTGGTGATCAAATACTATTTGCAGTAGATGATAAATGTGGAATATAATGATGGCATTTTTATACTGTAACAAAATGGCGAAGGGAAACGATGTGGCAGGATATGACGCTGTGACTGGTAGACGGATGCAACATCATCAAAAGGCACCGGAAGTGATGTAGAGGAAGTGACGTCATCTTCTGAAGACTGGATGTGATGTCATTGAAAAGGAGCCTTAAGTGACATCATTGAGATGGAGCCTGAGGTAGAAGTAATGATCGGCGGCCATCTTTGGAAACCGGAAGTTTAGAAGGTAGTGTCACACACTTGCGAGTAGGAGGATGTTGTATGGACCAAGCGAAGGTAATTCCACGGCAGGCCTGGGGGTGGCAGGGTGCACTAAATCTTCTCCTGTTGTCTCTGCAGACCAGCCGCGGGAAAACCTATCTGACTCAACATTGAAGACGTCACTTCTGGTTCCGGCACCCAGAAAGACATCACTTCCGGTTCCAGTCCCTAAGATGACATCAGAAGAATGTCACTTCCGGGTCAAACATTTAAAACCGCCATCTTTCCAAACCTTAGTCAGTTCATGTCTGGACTCCAAACCAGTAACTTGTCTGGAAAACTTAACCCATTGCAGCCAGGGATATTATACGGGTGGCTGCCCCAAACCTTTTTAAGTGTGTCGGGTCTGATCATTTTTACAGTACATTACTTTTCTTCTTTTAGTCTGACGAAAAAGAGAGAGAGGCATTAGTACCGCAAATCAACCTCTTGTCTCGAAATATTTCATTCACCTCAGGGCTTGTTGAATGCCTCCTCAATGCATGTGTGTGACAAGTTACATACAGTGACATTATCCTTAAGCATTATCTGTCTGAACAAAAATGGCTCCTGCCCCATTATGTAACACAGGGGTGCTCAATACCAAATGTGGCATGTGACACAAAAATTTTTTTTTTTGTTGGTAACTTTCCAGTTTTACTAAAAATTGTCATGATCTTTATTTGTACAGGTTCATTTTGTGTTTTGGATTTTTTTTATTTTATTTGAGCAGTATTTTTTGGACAGGATTTGAAGACATCAGCAAATGGATTTGTCATGCTATGGTGAACCAATTCCTTAATGAACACTATTGAAAGGTGAAGGGTCACAAAAGCTTCTTTCAGCTTAAAATTAAAGAATAGACTCAATCACAAACACAAAAAAGGTTTATTCTGTTGTCAGATTCAAGCACTCTTGAGCTATGATTCTTGCCTTGCTATTTGTGCAATCAATTGAACAATCGTTTCATCCATGCTACTCGTTCAGTTTTGATTTCTGGTTCCTAGTCTTCTGCTATTCTGGTAATATAAAAAACAATTGCTATGAAATGTTATTTCAATAAATGTTCTTGTGGTCACAGAGATCTCCCTTCACTGGCCTGAAATATTTGTTCTCATTTTTATCTTCTTAAGATCAGAAAAATATTTTCCGGGTGTTGCATCACCTGAAGGTGTACCCAGTGAGAATGTCCATATACTGCACAACTGTCCATCAAATTTCCATTGGGCAAATACCAAACTTTCTCTGAGCTGAATATGGACATTACCTCAATTCCACTTACACGTTTCTAAGTTCATATCCCAGGTTATCCATTTTCCAGTTTGTCACGGGGTATACTGAGATGAATACTTCCACTCTCTCTCCAGACACCATTTAAAGTGTTATGTATTCCATGAATTCTTTTTTAAAAAACAACTCAAAACTCATCTGTTCAGGAAGGCTTATAGCTCTACTTGACTTTATTACCCTTCTCTCAGTTTACTTCTCTGTCAAGATGCTCATGTAACCTGTATGTGTGTGTGTGCTAGACCATCAATTATGTTGTCTGTTAGGCTTTTTCTCTGAATTCACTGTCGTAATCTTCTTTATTTATTTATCTGGTTTGTACAACACTATATACTGTATACCCTGCCGTTCTTTCTTATATTCTGTAAGTGCCTTGAGCATGGGAAAGGCACTATATAAATAAAATGTATTATTATTATTATTATGTATAGCTCTGGAAATACTGGAGGAACCTCCATATCTGGAGAAGACCTATTTAAACACAAGGAGAACATGCAAACTCTATAGAGATATTATCTGAGCTGGGAATGAAACTCAAGTCCTTGGAGCTGGTAGGCAGCAGTACCCACCACCACAGCACATGGCCTTATCTAGGGTATAAAAAGTCTAGGCCTGTCTCTTTTTGGGAATACTGCAGATTATTATTATTAACCACCTGAGTTCAAAGTGAAATTTAAAATACATTGACATTCCAAAAACATGGAGTCAAAAAGACACAAAAGAAATCTGATGAAAGACATTTTCATTATGGCAAAATAGACATGTGGATGTTAAGCCAGTTTGCATTCTTGCATGTTATCTCCAAAACTAAAAATATTACAAATAAGTTCACCAGCAAATGCATGAAATTGACATCAGCTTTAACACTAAGCTCGTTGCTATATTGGTAGTGTGCCATTCACAATAATATTTCAGATTAGGGCAAGTGGTCTACCCAGAAAGGTGCACAAGCAGATTGACTTACTGCCAGCAAATTACGGCATCTTAAAAGATCGAGCAGATAATGTATCTGTTATCAATGGGCACTGTGTTCAGTCATTTATCCAGGCTTCATTATTCTATTTTACACACAAACACAATTTGGTAATATGTTGTCTATCCAAAAATTAAGGGTAACATTAAACAAATTGCCTGGACTGTTCTATCTGCGATATTCAAACAATAATGCAGCCTGTTACCCACACTCCCTCCATTTCTCTCCTTTACAGTCCAGCTTTACAATTGACATTGTTTGTCCTGTTAGACACCAAAAATGGTGAATTGAGAATATAAAAAGCAAGATAACAACCATTGGCAGATAATGTGATTTGGGGACCCTTGGCTAAGGTCAGCATGGGCCCTCCATGATCTCCTATTAATACAAACCAATTCTTTCCTGGCCTCTCAGCACCTTACCTTCAAATAGAGACATAAAGCAAGCATTATATGCATCACATCATCATTTTTACATATAAACAGTTTTGCAAAGATTTTCACAGGCCTTTGAAATATGTAGTATGAAACAGCAGTCTGGCAGTCCATATGATATTAACTTCTTCTTTCGGGTTCTCCCATTAGGGGTTGCCACAGCGGATTATCTTTCTCCTTATCTTTCTATCCTCTGCATCTTGTTCTGTTACACCCATCACCTGCATGTCCTCTCTCACCACATCCATAAACCTCCTCTTAGGCCTTCCTCTTTTTCTCTTATCTTTAACATCGTTCTCCCAATTTACTCAGCATCTCCCCTCTGCACATGCCCGAACCAACGCAGTCTTGCCTCTCTGACTAATGGTGACTAAAGAAATAAGCAGTGTGAATCAACTGTAATAATAATAATAATAATAATAATAATATAAATTATAATTATAATAAATTAACCTAAGTAACACAGTCTACTAGTCATATGATAAAAGCTAATCAAGCCAATTTTTATAGTGAACATAGCTACACTTAGTCTAGTATAAAAAGAGAGACTTTGAAGAGTATCACATTGTTATTCAGAGCATCAAATTGCATGGGTATTGTAAGGTCTTGCCCAATGATATTGCCATGCAGTGACACAAGATTGTTCAAAAGTGACACCTGTAAAATCACATAGTATACTTTAGATCTACTTTAGATCTGCTATCAATACAAATGATTCATTAAGACTGAGAGGACACATGAACACTCGTTTTGTTGGTGCCCATGCCCCTGGAACAGTCACTCGATGTCCCATATGATTAACATGGCCCTGGCCCTGATTGCTATTTCTTTATGGCTGAACTATTAAGCATCCGTCACAGTGAGAAAAAACTAGTTTTCTTTATCATTAATGACAATAGAAAATACCTGCCATACTTCTGAGTTTCCTTTTAGTATTATACAAGCTTTAAATCCAACATTTCACAGAACCTTTTCAGTATCATCTATGCTCATGGGGCCACTAATGCTAGCACACGCTTTCGTGCAGTCTGAGCTGGTTACTGACTTGAAACACATTGCTTAAATCAATAAAGTGGAATTAAAAAAATGTATAGATAGGTATTACATTTTCACGTAACTGTAAAACGAGAGAAATAAGAGTACAGTGATCCCTCGCTATATCGCGCTTCGCCTTTCGCGGCTTCACTCCATCGCGGATTTTATATGTAAGCATATTTAAATATATATCGCGGATTTTTTGCTGGTTCGCGGATTTCTGCGGACAATGGGTCTTTTAATTTCTGGTACATGCTTCATCAGTTGGTTTGCCCAGTTGATTTCATACAAGGGACGCTATTGGCAGATGGCTGAGAAGCTAGATTGCTTACTTTTCTCTCTCTCTTGCGCTGACTATCTGTGATCCTGACGTATGGGGATTGAGCAGGGGGGCTGTTCGCACACCTAGACGATACGGACGCTCGTCTAAAAATGCTGAAAGATTATCTTCACGTTGCTATCTTTTGTGCAGCTGCTTCCTGAAACGACATGCTGCACAGTGCTTCGCATACTTAAAAGCTCGAAGGGCACGTATTGATTTTTGACTGAAAAACAAACTCTGTCTCTCTCTCTCTCTCTCTCTCTTTCTCTCCCTGCTCCTGGCGGAGGGGGTGTGAGCTGCCGCCATCAACAGCTTTGTGCCGCGGTGCTTCGCATACACTCCTTTGAAGAGGAAGATATGTTTGCATTCTTTTAATTGTGAGACAGAACTGTCATCTCTGTCTTGTCATGGAGCACAGTTTAAACTTTTGAAAAAGAGACAAATGTTTGTTTGCAGTGTTTGAATAACGTTCCTGTCTCTCTACAACCTCCTGTGTTTCTGCGCAAATCTGTGACCCAAGCATGACAATATAAAAATAACCATATAAACATATGGTTTCTACTTCGCGGATTTTCTTATTTCGCGGGTGGCTCTGGAACACAACCCCCGCGATGGAGGAGGGATTATTGTAACTCAGTTTAGATCAGTCTCGTCTGTTATTCCTTGGCTGAATGTTTCCTCCCATAGTACTGAACTGGCCTCCAACCCTGTGAAGTACCAAACCGTTTCCAACACCAGAAATGTATTGCCAACACTTCTTGTGCTTTGCTTTATAATTTTACTAAGTATTATTTGTTAATATAATAGTTTCCTGATAAACATTCAAACACATTTAAAAGATTTTTTTTGTGGTTCTATAAAAAAACTTCATCTGTTAAATTAATAATTATAATGTGGAGGAAATGATTAGAATATTCTGAAACAAGATTGAATAAATATAGTTATTTAATTTGTGGAAGACATGCAGACTCATGTTACCTCAATTTGTACAAAAGAAACATGGGCAGTCAGACCTCCTGGAGCATAAAGACACTTAGCACGCTAAAAACATTAATATTTCTGAGCAGTGCCGATTGATCTCCTCTAGGTTTGTATGCTCATTACAGTCTAAATATTTCTGGCTCCACTGTTTCTCATCATTTTATGTGCATTGAGAATTCCATTTTTTGTGAAGGGTGGCATTTTTAAGTGTCACATTCATTTGTAGATTCCACTTTCATCTTTATCCCAGCAGCAATGGAAACAAGGCAGCAAACAGGCGTAAACAGGGTACCAATGGTAATAAATTTACAAACTCTCTCAATGGACAGTTTTAGAGTTTACCTAATCAGCACGTTTTTGTGGATGTGGGAAACGAACATTTACAAAAGGTGGAGAATGTGAAAACACTATGCAGACATAACCAGGCATGGAATTCAGACCCAAGTTGATAGAATCTTGGAGAAGAGAGAAAGAAACAGAAATATAAAAATTTTGGTAGGATGGGTGATAGCTGCAGTATTGGCAAACAGAAATCTTCTTCTTTCTTGTTAGTACACACATTATATCTAATTTACTGAAAAGTGAACATAATAGCTTCTTCTGCGATGGTAATGTATCTAATTTCACTGCCTAACATGTTCACTTAATTCTTTTCATCAGTGTGGGGTGCACATTGACTGTATGCAGAGTTTGAGCTTCACCAATTCATCTCCATGCAAATGGCTACAGTAAATATTACTCACCCCTTTTTTCTGCACCAATATTAGGCAAGAAGTAAAAAGCTTTATAATTAATTAGTATAATTAATTAGTTTTTTAAAAATTCTATTTAAACACCATCGTTTCCTTGAATGAGTGTTTAACTTTAAACTATACCTAAAATAAAAAAACTGAAAGAAACAAGTAGTTTTGACAAGTAATAATGCCTTAACTACTGCATTTCTTTGAGAGCTTGCATCCCAAGTGGAGGAATAAATATGCTACGTATATTTCAATAAATACATTGTTTTAAAATTCAGGTTTTCACTAGAAGTTGTTTAATGACATGACACTGTCAGACAGATGCAGAAAGCTATTATTTCTCTCAAAGTACAATAAGATAGAACAACCTGACTAAGATGAAGGACCGACTCCCCGGGACTACATTCATTATGCAAACTATTACATCAATGATGACCAAAGTCATATTCCTTCATTTCCTGTTAAATACAACTAATACATTTCACAAAAGGAAAAACATTACAGTTTCTGTTTGTCTGGCATGTTTTGAAGGATGGGTTTCATTATCCACCTGCTTTTACATTATAAACACAATTCTTTATAATTTCATTCTATAACAGCTTCACCAAATATTCATTTAGATCAGTGCTTCTGTCTGCAGAAATCATATTGCAATTAATAAGCAAGTGAAGATATTCACACACCGTGGTATAAGGAATAAAGAGTTCAAACACGTTCTCGTAAATCGACAGTGTAAATTTGTTCCAGATTTCTTAGTTTTCCATCATCCCATTTTCCAAGAGCTGTGATGATTTGCTAATAAAAAACAGGCACAATTTATTGTGCTGATTATCTAAGAGTAATGAACATATTCATAAAAAGGTATAGGATAAAAAATGTTAGCAGCAGAATTTTCATAATGTTTTCAGAGAATGAATGATATTTTCTGTATATTATTTATCTAGACCTCCATTACTCTATTTTTTCCATGTATATCTTATTGAACTCGTTGGGTTAGAATACTAAAATTGAGCTAAAACTAGATCTGATTACAGTGTTGGCCATCAGGCTAGGAATTTTATTTTGTAAAAAATGGAAACACTCCATACCCTGAATTTGACTAATATTTGTAAAGTAATACGTTATTTATGTTTTTATTTTTTTTACTTGTCCCGCAGTGGTAAATGCTGCTGCCTCATGTATGCAACATTATGGGTTCAAATCCGGTGCATGGCTATTGTATGTGTGGAGTTTGAGTATTCATCCCATTTCTGTGTATATATACTCTGATTTTCCTCCCACATACAAAATGATATGTACTTTAAGTTAACTGTTCCAAGTATAGGAGTGTGTATGAGTTGGCCATGTGATGCACTGGTGCTCCTTCCAGGTCTTGTTTCTGATTTCCACCCAGGGTTGACAGAATAGCCTCTGCCCTTCATGACCCTTAATTTGATTAAATGGGTTTGAGAATGGTGATAATGACACTGTAACTAGACCAGTCACACAATGTTGGTACTCAGTAGTTTGCAATGAATTGGAAAAATGGCAGTGTGATGGATGATGCTATTTCACACGATTATCCTTTGTACAGAGCAAGGAAATGAGTACTGAACTGCACTTTGTGCTAAAATTGGTATAAAATTCATATGTAATATGATAACTGATGGGCATTATCTATTTTGCAGGCTAAAACACAAGTATGTGGCTTAACAAGCCACTGCCAGACACTCTTAATATTACCTTCTTTTGACTGGGCCTCTCTTTGGAATGCAGCCTCTTTGGCTTAGCTGATAAAATGATCGATCACCAAGTGATATCTCAGAGCCATCTTCTTGTGGTACCAGTTAAACATTTGGTTCAAACAAAGGATTATAACTCAATGATGAGTAACATTGAGTGACATAACTTTGCATAAGTGGTCGATCTACAAGGATGGGCTTACATGCACCCAAGAAACTAATGGCAAGATATCCACACCTGGCATAAAAACATCCTACCAAACACTAACTTGTTGCTTACTCCATCAAACTCACCGCTCAGCCTGGCCTGACCTAACTTCTGCTCAAAAGCAGAAACCAAGTGCTCCCAGGGTGTGACTATGATAAAGGCTAGAGCAATCCCATCTACTCCAAAGAATAACTGGGACCACACTAGGAAAATGAAAGACTATCCTTAAAAGAAGTTGGACAAGGGGTGCCATTAGTCCAAACTTTGCTAAGATAGTAAGTGCCTGAGCAGAGAAAGACCCAAATATGTGAAAGCCACACATTCATCTTGAAGAAAAAAAAACTGGCTGACCACTATTTTGCAATTATGCTACCAACAAGAGGACCTGCTGTGTTTGAACCTCAAAAGAAACTGCAGTGTACTGCAACCAGAAGGTGTGATCAAGGTGAAGTAGGAGATGAACTTCTAAAACAAAGAAATAAAGAACGCTGAAGATTCTTTTTCTTGTGTCTGGAGAAAGCTAACCAGGAAAAGAAAAAATCTTCTAGACGTGGCTCCTGCTGTTTTTCAACACATGTTGATGTGGTGCTGTATCATCACCACCAGTATCCATTTTTATATGGTCTTTAATGTTTTTGCAGTCTTGTTTTAGTTTTTTTTTTTTCATTTTTCACAACACTGTTATGTGACATGGTTAATTTCTAATTCAGCCAAACATGGCAACATTTTAAAATAAATTTGATCATTTTGGATAGATGACTCCATTTCCTTTAAAATATCATCATCCTCAAACACACTTAACAAAATCTGAACCTCATTATTCATCCATTTTGCTGTATTCAGGTTTCTAGCAATGAATAAAGTCAGTAAATATGTGGGACCAGGAATAGCATATTGGGACTTGCTTGCTTCAGGTTTGAGCTTAAGCTCTTTTGAGCTTATCCTTCTATTTTTTTCTTATTTTGTTTAACAAAACCTTTATTTGTAAAGATCTTTACTCTGCACTTTACAAGCCAGAATTTTTTGATGGTTCTTCCCTCTTGTGGGGCTTTCTGTTAGGCTACTAGAACAATTAAGAGTTGTTTTACTGTAAGGCCTGCTATGACAAGAAGCTGGCCCTTTGTGTGGGGATTAAGCCTAGGAATGCTGAAGACCTCCTGGCCAGTAAAGCCTATCTTGTAGGACCTCAGCCCATTATTGCTATGGATCCAACTCCAGTTCTCAAAACTGAGGTACTGGTGAACCATATATTTATATGGGCCTTGGGTTTCCTTACTGTACTCCTGGCAGTCATAGTTTAGGAGCCACCTCACTTTGTATGTGTCTGCCTCATGACTTGGAGCCAGTCTTGATTATGCATGACCTATGTTCTCAAATGGTCTACCAATCAATCTTCTACTTGTGGCCAGAGGCTAGCGCAAAACATGTCTGTTGGCCTCTGTAAGCCCTAGCCTGAGGTTAAAGATCTCAATAGTCATATACGTAAGATATGTTGAAAACAGCACAACAAAGGGTGTTTTACAAGCCTTGCATGTCAAATAAATTGCATAAAGATTACAGTACCTATTGTGTGGTGGGAACGTAACACACAAAAGTGGCCAGGAGCCACAAGTGGCCCAGGGCCTACATCGTGTAGTACTTAATTGTCTCCTGAAAACTAATTTCCTGCAGTGGGAAAGCACCTAATGACAGAACCAAATGAACAATCTGACATTAACGTTCTAGTATGCAGTCCAACAGGGAACCCAGCCACAATTTTGGAGTCAGTCCCAAGCCCAGATAAATGAGGAGGGTTGATGTCAGAAAAGGCATCCGGTCATAAAAATCATGCTGAAAAAAGCAACACTATATAAAAATGGGAATAGCTAAGGAAGAAGAACAAGATGCAGTCTAATAGGGCAGGTTCACGGATGTTCACCATACATTGTTTCATGCAGCAGCATTATACGACTCATTGCTTATGTTGTCTAAATGAGACAAACCATCCTCCTTCCTGCCTCCAACTTCCACCAACATCTCTGTCTCTCTCTCTCTTTTTTCTCTTACAAAAAATGAGAAAAATTCAAGCTGGATGTTTCAGAAGACGTTGTGGTAGCTGTCTATCACTTTTAGAATGATGGCAGTTTTCCAACCCAATTTTTCTCTACTGGGAAGTCATTACAAAGAAGATCTGCAGCTTTTGATCTTCAAAGCTTAAAATTATCTTATTTTGGAGTAGGAGGGAGGAGAGAGTTTTTGGCAGATGTTGGCAGTGGCAGAGAAATGACATTTTATTAGATGGCTGGTTGCGTGATGTTATTTTGTTGGAAGGATGGATGCTATTTTGACAGATGCTGGGGGAAAAATGGAGTTTTGTCGCAGAAAGATGAAAGTTTTGTTTGAGGATGAATTCCATTTTGGCAGAGGTAGGACAGAAGATGGAGTTTTGCCAGAGGAAAAATGGCGTTTTGTTGGTGGGAGGAGGATGTCCTAAAATAGACACCAGTCAATGTAAGAAAATCAATATTTAAAAAATGGTATTTTAAAATACATATAGTATATAATAATGACTATTCAATATTTAATAATACTAGAGATTGATTACCAAACAGTACACATATAATATTTGAAATTAAAAATATTACATGTTTAGAACTATAACAAAATTGCAAGAAAGTGTATTTATATATTAACATTGTAATAAAAAACGTATAATAATTAAATAATATAATATATAATACATATTCTCTGAAAAAAAAGTTTTTATTGAGTAGTAATTTGGAGACACTATAACAGGTGGGAGACCCAGGTTCGCTTCCCGGGTCCTCCCTGCGTGGAGTTTGCATGTTCTCCCCGTGTCTGCATGGGTTTCCTCCGGGCGCTCCGGTTTCCTCCCACAGTCCAAAGACATGAAGGTTAGGTGGACTGGTGATTCTAAATTGGCCCTAGTGTGGGTGTGTTTGTGTGTGTCCTGCGGTGGGTTGGCACCTTGCCCGGGATTGGTTCCTGCCTTGTGCCCTGTGTTGGCTGGGATTGGCTCCAGCAGACCCCTGTGTTCGGATTCAGTGGGTTGGAAAATGGATGGATGGATAACAGAGAGTTTTCAGAGAATGGGAAAATGAACAATATTCTATTTTTTAGTTTAATCAACTTTTTTGTTATAGTACTAGATAGATAGATAGATAGATAGATAGATAGATAGATAGATAGATAGATAGATAGATAGATAGATAGATAGATAGATAGATAGATAGATAGATACTTTATTAATCCCCAAGGGGAAATTCACATACTCCAACAGCAGCATACTGATAAATATTAAATTAAATAGTGATAAAAATGCAGGTGTAACAGACAGTAACTTTGTATAATATTAAAGTTTACTCCCCCGGGTGGAACTGAAGAGTCGCATACTGTGGGGGAGGAACGATCTCCTCAGTCTGTCAGTGGAGCAGGACAGTGACAGCAGTCTGTCGCTGAAGCTGCTCCTCTGTCTGGAGATGATACTGTTTAGTGGATGCAGTGGATTCTCCATGATTGACAGGAGCCTGCTCAGTGCCCGTCTCTCTGCCACAGATGTCAAACTGTCCAGCTCTGTGCCTACAATAGAGCCTGCCTTCCTCACCAGTTTGTCCAGGCATGAGGCGTCCTTCTTCTTTATGCTGCCTCCCCAGCACACCACCGCGTACAAGAGGGCGCTCGCCACAACCATCTGATAGTACATCTGCAGCATCTTATTGCAGATGTTGAAGGACGCCAGCCTTCTAAGAAAGTATTACTAGTATATGTTGTGATATATGGCCGGCAGTTTATCCCGGCCAATACCCCCAAGACACCAGATGGAGCTCACCCTGCAACATGGAGGTGCCCCGAATTCCAGCAGGGCATCTTGGACCTTGAAGTTTTAATTCACAGCCCTGCTGGATACTGTGGGTGCTGCCAGGGGACGCTGCAGGGAAGAACAGGGAGTGGTACTTTCCCTATAGCCCGGAAGTACTTCCCAGTCACGGGAACGGAAGAAATGATGTACTTCCGGGCTGAAGAAAAGAAGAGTTTTGATCTGACCCGGAAGTGCTAGGAAGTCACATGGACTGAGGGACAGAAGCACTTCTGGGTCAAGGAGTTTAAAAGGACTGTGGGAGATCCCAGCAGTGAGCCGAGTTGGGAGGAAGGGTGACTGAGCTGCTGGGAGTGGAGGATTAGGAATTGTTTAATTATTAGTGTGTTGATTTATTAGTGATTATTGAGTAATATGGAGTGTAGGTGCTTTGTGCACATTATTAGTAGGGTCCACGATTTACCGTGGCCCGCAGAATTTAACGACACACCGCATAATTTAGGGTTTTCCAGCAGTAAAACTCCACACCACGGAATTAACCTAACTGCCGCAGAAAATACCAAATCTGAATGAAATCTCACCAATTGAGGCATCTTGATAATAGTATGATTAGTTTTGATTACTTCTTTAAGTTCTTTCTTTAGCCTATTGCATCATCTGATTACATCATTTGCCCTTCCGTTGGAAGAGTAAACATTAATTTTTTAAGTCGATTTATAGCATTGGTGGTACTTGTAGCAATTTTTAAATCGATTTATTGGCTGTGGTAACAATTTGACCTATCGTGTACTTTACAATCAATTAGGCTTATTTAAATTTAGTAAAATTAATCTTTGAGTATGGCCAATAACAATAACAAGCTACGCAAATAAAACTGCAGTGAATATTGGACCGGAACAGCGAGTTAAAGAATTTGGACAGGATAAATTCTACGCTGAAGGTGGTTTACTGTGGTGCAAGACTTGTAACGAACCGGTCGATCATGTTAGACGTCAGACTATAACTGATCATCTGGGGACAAAAAAGCATACAGAGCGTGCAAATAAACGACAACATGAGGCCACGAATGATCCCACAAGCAGCAAACGACTAAGTACTATTACCGGATGCATTGAACGATCAACTGCTGCAACTGCTGCCAAAGAGACGTTAGTGATGGAACTGGTTGAAGCATTTATGGCAGCCAATATACCGCTGGAGAAAGCTGACAACCCTACCATGCGTAGTTTTATGCAGAAGAACCTGAAGGGCAGTTGTGGAATACCGCAGGCTAATACACTTAGGGAACTATACGTTACAAGAATTTTCAACCAACAACAGGCTAATATAATAGCGAAGCTAGCCGGACAGAAAGTGGTCGTTATTGCCGATGAAATAACGGAAGTTGTTGGACGTCATGCTGTGAATGTGCTTATTCAACCGCTCAATGCTTTTAAATTAGATGAATGCACAGCAATGTTAGTGAACACAGATTTTTTAACCAAAGTGACCAATGTAAGCATTGCACAGCTAATTATCTGTACTCTGACTGAAGTTAATGTGCACTTCAATGACGTTGTAGTGTTTGTTACGGATAATGCAGTTTATATGAAAAAATGTTTTCGTGACAGTTTGCGAGGAATACTGCCAAATGCCGTTCATGTCATATGTTGGGCCCACATCCTGTCTTTAGTTGGAGAAGAGTTTCGTGAAGCACTACGACTTTGTGATATGCTGGCTGCTTCTGTCAAGGCCATATTCTCCAAAGCATCAGGACGTCGTGGTAGATATCTTCATCATCTGCGACAAATGAAAGTTGAAAAGGCAGTCATGCTGCCAACTCCAGTCATCACAAGATGGAACTCTTGGTTAGAGGCTGTGCTGTATCACGCTGAGTATCTAGACTATTATATCTTGTTCGTTGCTACTGAAATCGAACACAGTGGAACTACAGTCCAGTTAAAGAAGCTGTCGGAGTTGCTGCAAAGTACTGATAAACTTAATGAGCTGAGAGCTGAACTTAAATTTGTATCTGTTCACTGCCAGCCAATTATGAACACTGTGACTTCTTTTGAGGCACAGTCATTCATGGCTGTCGATGTCTACAACAAAGTGTTTGACTTACTGTCTTGCCTGAAATCATCCAGATTTCCAATTGCAACCAGCAGCTGTGAAGATGCAAAGCACAATGCTGCTGCTAAACTTGAAGAATATTTTGTGGGAACCAAACAGCCGGAAATAGACCTATTCAGATCTGTGAGAATATTTGATCCACGACAGCTACCACTCTTATCGAAGAATTTTGCTGATCATGTACAATCAGTGCCAACAATGATGGCCGCAGCAGATGAATGGCAAGCTTATCTGGACATAGCATCTCATGAAGTAATTCCAGCTGATATCACTGCTTTTTGGCGTGCCTTAGAGGACAGACTGCCTCACTTAGCAGCTCTTGCTAAAGTTTACATTGCATTGCCGATCACTTCTGTTGATGTGGAACGTTCGTTCTCAAAATATGGATCGGTGTTGTCACCACTGCGATATTCTCTGTCACAAGAAAACCTTCGAGCTTACAGTGCCGTTTTCTTCAACAATAAATAAACAATAACTTTAGAAACATTATTCGATAGTTTGTTGAGAATAATATTATGCCTACATATGTTTCATCATAGTTTGCTTAAAGCAAATCTGTGGATTAAAATGTGCGGATGTGAACGCTTTGATATGCCTATTTGATTAGTATTACGAATTATGATTGATTATTATTAAGGACTAAGAATAAGAAAAATTGCATTTATTTTGCTTGGGTTACGAATTAGTCTTATGGAGTTCTGGTACTGCATTTGCCGCGCCGGGTTACGCAGCAGAATTTAAAAAAACATGCCGCGGAATTTATGATTTCTTGCCGCGGTAAATTGTGGGCCCTAATTATTATAATAGTAAATTCATTATTGGACTTTTACCTGGTCTCAGAACATGTTGTCTGAGGGTTCAAGGGGTCGACAGCGCCCCCTATCTACCACAATGTATATAGTACTAGTATATGTGTGCAAAGTTACACAAGCTTATGATTAATTATAAAAACTTATACTACATTGATTTCTGAAAATTTAAAACCCAGATCACAATGTCGTGATTAATTGGTATTGTTTATTCTTCTTTTCACTTAAATAAAAACTCATACAATTGGTGATTTCATATTTACTTTTTATTGTTTCATTTAATACTGCCACATATTTTATATTTCAGATACTTTTTGATAAACAACATTTTTGGATTTGCTGACAGGTGTGAAAATGACTACAATCTGGAGAAAACTACATACAGTATAGTCTATGTTAGAAGTGCAGGTTTTCATACTTAAGGCCTATGACTTCAAGTGACTGCCCTTGATCCTCATTTATAGTCAAGGTAAGTGTAACTTACATAGATTTTGCAGTTACTAGAAACCTACAAGGCATTTTGGTGGGCATCAAAGGAATGCACAGAATGAACACACCTTCCCTCTGGTGCAGCCTAGTAATATTGTCTCTTCTATAGCATTTGGAATGGGGCTCTTCACACATTATTGCTACAATTTATGTGGGTCACAATTAGGCAAGAACATTCTAGATACATCACAAGGAAAGTGAAAGCAAAGAGAATGAACCTGACCACAATTTTGAGTGTCATGTCAAACATTCATAATACTTATATGAAGGAGAGGTTTCAGCTTTTGATTTTTAAAAAATTTGCAAACCTTTCTGGAAATGTTTTCCAGTTTGTCATTATGGGTTATTGAGTGTAGATGGACAGAAATGTCAAATTTATCCATTTAAAATTTAATCTGCAACACAATCTGATGTGCAGAAAGTGAAGGTATCTGAATACTTTCTGAACCCACTGTATTGTTTTTTTCAAATCTGGTGTAGGACAAAGTGGGCATTGCTCATTCTGCTAGGCTTTAGTGGCATACAAGGCCTGTTAAGAAAGCAGATTTAACAGAGATGCAGAAATCCAGCTTAACTTTACCCCAACAAACATTCCAGAATAAATGACTGAACTGAACTTACCATACCAGGATCAGCCTGTATTTCATCTAATAACAAAATTTGAAATCAGAGTTGAACTGACATCTTTGCAGAGGTCCCGTTCAGACCAGAAGGTGCCAAATGGAGACCCAAGTCAGAACAAAGAAGTGTAACTTAATGAGTGACATCAATGATGGAAAAAATAATAAGCTTATGAGGAGGCACTGATTTTGTAACTGGAATTGACTCCATAATGCAATCATGAGAGGTTACACCTTCCTTCAAAAACTATCTGCACTCATCTCTTTTGGGGGAAATCTGCAAGCACATTTTGAAATGAGCTCTTACACTCTTTGAAAGCTAAGGACCTCTCTCTGAAACCAAAAAGCTGATGAGCCGCTCCCTGTTTGGGAGCAGAAAGCTGACGATATTTTTTCTTTGTGGACTGAAAGCTGGGAGCCACTCTGAAAAGCCAAGCCCTGTGCCAGTAACTAAGTCCAGTCAAGGAAGACTGAGAAGCAGTTATTACTTCAAGAGGGAACTTCAACTTCTAAACTCAAGTGACAGAAAGAGTAATGCTTTCCCCTATAAAATTACAGAGGACACCACAAAAGACCACAGCATACCACAAGCAAAGCACCAAATTGCAAAGAGAAGGAGTGCAATCCAACAAAAGAAGAATCCTCCACTTGAGCCCTGAGCAACAACAGCAACAACTCCACACAACATTGGACACCATCCTTAAAGACTTGGTACTGTGAAACTGTTGATCTGAGCCATAATATAAATTTGAACTCTAAATAACCAGTAAAGAGCCAGCCACTTCTGTGTTACATGTTTGTCTGTCTTGTGTCCCGTCTTATATATAAATGCAGTTATTATATTTCTATAATCCTTGAGTTCATCAATTAATTGTATTATACTGTTTCCTAAAAGAAGTGAGTTTCCGTTACCTTGATATGAGTCTAACATCTGGAGAAAGGTCTCCTACAGAAAAAGTTAAGGAAAATAAAGTAGGAGCCTTACAAAATTATTTAGCAAAATGGATAATTAATTAACCCAAGTTAAAATCTCCTCCTTTTCTACATTTCTATTGTTTGGCTGACATTGTAACATCACTGATGCTGGTAGCTACTCTGATCTTCCAAGTGTTATGCCAAACAAAGCAGAAAGAATAATCAAAAGATCAGAACATTTACCTGGAGATAAAACATAATGGTTAAACAAAACAAAATCAAAAAACATTGGTTTCAAAAGATCTGTTAACAAAACCAAAATAGTAAACCTAACTGGTTGTTAAAGAAAGGTCTCTAGAATTTCATAAGCTACAAAACATGAAAATCACACGTGCTGGTTGTTAATGATTTTTGACATATTGGCCATAAAGTGTCACGTGCATAAAGTCACGCCATGTGACTTCTGGGGAAACACTCCTGGAAAACCATCAGTTTGCCCAGACAAACCGTCAGTATGACTCAAAATAACAGCGACCACTCTAAAACAAAGATGGCTGTGTATTAAATAACAAAACAAATATTTAATGAACTATTTCAAAACTAATTTTAAACCATTGACAATCATCCAAAAATGTTCTTGGAAGAAAACTGATTACTAACCAGTCAAGAGTTTGAGCCAAAAAAATCTAAAATGCAAAGAAATTAAAGCAAAAGCTAGTCATGATAGTACAAGCTCCTTTCTTGTGGCTTCAGTCTTTGCTCTACTTTATCTTTTGCCTGTACATTTATGTCTCCGACTCAACCTCACAGTGCCCTCACTTCCTCCAATTCTGTGAGTCGATCCAAGCCAGGATGCTTCCCAAAAGTCTATGGCGGCCCGTCCAATGGACTTAAGCAGAGGTGCGGACCTCATAAGAGTCAGAAGTATTGCTCTCATCTCTTTCTTTCTCCCTTGCTTTCTCCCACATACACCCACATGCACACCCTCTGTACAGTTCCTTTTATGATTGGCTTTTTAGAATGGCTCCTTCTTATAGTCTGCAAACACTAAGCAACAAGAACAGGAATTTTCATGCCAAAAACACTACTGCCTATTGCCATTTTTATGCTAACATAAGCCAAGCGTAACACAAATATCATAGAGAGAAATAAAACAAGAAGAAAATGTAATGATAAATACAGTTGTACAGAAATTGATGGTCAGCAAAGTGTGAGAAAAGTGTAGAAATTAATAAAATTAATTCACGTATTTGTTTAGTTGACTACTGTACTACAATGTATTCCTTAATGGGACTACTTAAGAAATAAATTGG
This sequence comes from Erpetoichthys calabaricus, assembly GCF_900747795.2. Taxonomy (NCBI): domain Eukaryota; kingdom Metazoa; phylum Chordata; class Cladistia; order Polypteriformes; family Polypteridae; genus Erpetoichthys; species Erpetoichthys calabaricus. The sequence goes on along the minus strand of NC_041406.2, from coordinate 63,952,876 downwards.
TTGCAGTTAGTTTAGAATGCAGCAGCAAAACTCTTAACCAGTAAAAGAAAATCTAAACACATATCGCCAGTCTTAGTATTGTTACATTGTTTACATGTGTAAATTAGAAGTGATTTTAAAATACTCTTAATGGTATATAAAGCTCTGAATAATCTTCTTCTATTTTGGAGTGCCTGTCCCTTTATATTCCGAGCCATAATCTTAGATCTTGGAACAGTAGTTTGCTTATTATTCAAGGAGCTAAGCGTGATAGAAGTGATGAGGTGATCTTTTCCTTTACCTTGCCTAATCAACAGAAATACACCAGGATAATACTGTGTAACATTTTAAAAATTCCTAAAACCCAACATTTTTAAGTTCACTTTTTCATAGCCACTTCTAATAGATTATATTTGTATTGCACTATATCATTGTTTATTAGTATTGGTGGAAAACAAATTGAAAAATTACCCTTGAATGAAAATATTGTTACTTTCAGTGTTTGAAAATTTTCTTTATTCTATCTTGGAGTGCCTGTACCCAACATTCTGATCATAACCTTAGATCTTCATATAGAGGCCTACTTATAATTCCAAGAGCCAAACTTAAAAGAAGTGGTCAGATGGCCTTTTGCTGTTATGCACCAAAATTCTGGAATACTTTACCAACAGAGATACACCAAGATAATACTGTGGAACATTGTAAGAAATTCCTACAATCACACTTTTTAAATTTTGCTTTCTCGTAACTTCAGTTTAGTTCTGCCCTTAATACACTAGTTATGAATAGAATTATCATTACCTTCTGTGAATCTACAATCTTTAGTAATCTTTACCCTTCTCCATTTTCTTTTCTGGTTCTTCCATGGTGGCATAGTGATCAAAGTCATGTGCAGCTGCCTATGATGTCTAAATGAAAGCAGATACTCCAACTTGTCACATGACCAACTGCATAGAATCCTCTAAGACAAAGCCATAAAAAATACATAAATAAATAAAACAATGACTTAAAAGCATTCATGTTAGGCAGAAAGCCCAGTGGGGCCTGGGTGGTCCTTTGGCCTGCAACCCCGGCAGATTTACTTTTTGTCTCTAACATAACTGTAGTTTTTTGCCCTTATCAATGGAGTGTCACTTAGAAACTTAAAAAAAGATAAATTCTCTTAATTATATATCTTTCTTATGTGTGTATTATTTATTTATCTTTGGCATGCTATTTATTCATTATTATTCTTTTCTAAATTTAATGTGTTTTATTTTGCATGTAACTACTTCTTTGACATGTTGCAAAGAATTTTGAGCTACGTTCTTTGTATGAAAATGTTATAGAAATAAATGTTGTTTATTAGAAGTATACAGTTTAGAAACTACTCAAGTAAAAATAAAAGAACAATCAGAAAAATTACTGAAATAAAGTTACATTTCAGGTACTCTAGGAAAAATACTTTTGCCTAAATCTTCCTATTCAAACATCTCCATATTTATATTGCACACTGGATTTTTAAGAGTGAGTAGAATACAGATTGCAGTACAGGACTTTACATTTGTCAGTAGGCACATTCCCGTAACAATAAAAAAGTTTAGTGAATGGCATTTAAATTTCAGAAACCATGAAATTACACTACAGTTCGTCAACTAAGCACGATAAAGACTTTTAAAAGGTAGTAGTGCAATAAAAGGGATGCCCTCATTGCAAAAGAGGTGTATCAGCAATCCTATCAGTTGTAGTTCATTTGGCTGCTGCCGTTGTCTTAGTATGTAATCTTTGCCTCTTTCTCTTATGCGAAGGCTCTGCTTAAGTACAATTTCTTGTTTCAGTTAATGCATTTTTTTTTTCATTTTGAATGGATGACATTTGTTTAAAACAAAATGTTCTCCACAGTTTAAAAATGAGAGAGAGAATCAGTGCAAAGATTTAGAGTACCACAGAGGTAAACCCCATTTCATGGAGGAATATGAAAATTGAAAGAAAAATTCACATGAGGGTACAAAACAATGACATTTGCCAGTATCAAGGGCATTTAAATTGCTGTCACTTCTCAGTCGGAGCTCTGTCTTCCTCAATTGATGATCCGTACAGAAAGTCAACTTCTGGTGGCCTCCAGGGTCTTATAGAGTCCTCCTGGAAGGGCGTTGCTCCCTTGGCTGGTGTGGAACTGAAGTCACTTTTCTCCTGGACAGTTTCCCCTTGAACTATCGGTATAAAAGGAGATTGAATCAAAAAACAGTGTGCCCCCTGGACTTGGGGTGGAATTGCTTACCTGGCTGTAGTCCTGAAGATTTCCCCTAAGCACAACAGTTTATAGTTAAGTCAAGTCAAGTGGCCTTATTGTTAAACCATCCATACACCATATTGCAACATACAGTGGTGCAAAATATACACAAACACAGGACAAGTGCAAGATCCATATTGTATTACAAAATAATAATTTAATGATATGTTAATTGAATAAGCAGATTATTACAAAATATTTTCAACCCATGGTTGTCATAGAGCATATCCCAGCAGCACCAGACACAGTACCAGTTCAAAGCAAGGCCTACTCACAACAAACCCTCACATTCACATTGGGAAAATTTATACTAGTGAATGAAGCTTACCTGCACATCTTCTGAGATGTGTGATGAAAATCAGGTCACCCAAAGAAGAAACGAGAGGATATGCCAACTGAAAAACAAATAAAACTTCGACATTTTGTCTGCATCTAGAGATTTACCAACATTTGTCATGAAAACAAAAGCATGTTAACCAGAAAAGAAGGAGACCTGACTAACACACCTAACCACACTAATAATAAATTCTTTAAGTAAACAGTCAGAATAAGAAAATTATATACAGCAATATTATTTAGGGCTGTTATCACAAATCCAGCACAGTTACAGTCTTTCTGTACGGCAGTGTTAGAGTTTATCAGCTGCTTCATGTTTCTGAATGCTTAGCGTGCAGTTCATTTTCTCTTTCCTTTCAGCAGTTCACAGCTTTCTACCTGCCTTCCAAAGGTTAATTTATCTCAGACGCACACAGGCACTTAAAAGCAATTAATCTAAATTTGCCTTCCCATGAAGAATTAGCAGATCAGTTACATGCATGTCTGCCTGCTGATTACTGGATTTTGCTTTCACAGTGTGCAGCTGAAGATCCATAATTTCACAGAATAAGTGGAGTTTCCTGTTTCTTTGGAAAGTGAATTCACATTTGTAAAACTGCCTTAATCTTTCTTGGAGGATTTAACCAAAATGATCAAATACAAGGACAGAAAAGTGCTTAAGCACTGTCTTATCTGATAACCTATAATAAACCCCAAGTTAAATACTATTTTCTGATAACACAGTTTCGCTGCATGGAATTTCATGAGGAAACTCATTTTATCAATGACTTTTCTGATTTTTAGAATTAGCTAGCATTCTTTTTTTTACTGATACAATGCATTCAACCTGTTTTATTACATGGAAAATAAAATTTGTTGTATATGTGTGCACCTTCTCCTAATGGTGAGTGCTCTCAAACTGTACATGCACCTGATTGCATGGACACCGGACAGGGTGAGATATGTGTGCCTCTAAATGTCTCGACTCTCCATAAACATCAAAACCTAAAATTATCACTACCTCATTATACAGTGAATCTGAATGAATGTCTACCAACAAAAACACTAATTACTTTTACTCAGTCAAAAGCACTTTCCTGTTCTCTTTTTATCACATTCTGAAATACAGCATCTCCATCACCTATAGGAAAAATCGTGTTTCATTGTGTTCAATTGTGGCTTGGCTCCATCGGTTAAATTATGCTGTGTGTTAAGTGTTTGTGTTTTTTTTTTCTTTTTTTATTTCCCCTTTGTTCTTTTTAAACTTTAGAAAGTGAATATTGCTGATTGTTGATTGGCATTGCAACTTCATGATATGCAAGTAGACAACAGTGATATTTCAGTTCTGATATTAATTGTAGTTTTAGTTTTTATTTTATTTTATATAATTAATTTTTAGGTTTCCTCCCACAGTCCAAAGACATGCAGGTTAGGTGCATTGGCGATCCTAAATTGTCCCTACTGTGTGCTTGGTGTGTGGGTGTGTGTGTGCGCGCCCTGCGGTGGGCTGGCGCCCTGCCCAGGGTTTATTTCCTGCCTTGCGCCCTGTGTTGGCTGGGATTGCCTCCAGCAGACCCCCGTGACCCTGTAGTTAGGATATAGTGGGTTGGATAATGGATGGATAATTAATTTTTATTTTTATTTCATTCTAGTTTTCAGTGGAGTCAACACTTTTTATTTTTATTTGGTTCTGTGTTTAAAATTTTAGTTTTTATTTTATTTAGTTCTGGCCTTTTTACATAATATTAGTACAATTTTAGTTGTTTTCCGTTGCAAGACCACAAATGCCAGCCTACATGTTTTTCAATGCAAGTTATGTTTCAGCCAACAAAACACACTCACAGTTCATAATGCCATTAAACACTTCTTGAATATCAATGATAAAACAGATTAAGTGGCCTAATGAGTACAGTCAGCAAGATCAAATGTTTCAACCCAAGAAACCAGTCGGTGCAAGCACGTTGCTGTTAAGCTTTAAACAAGCACGAATTTTGAGAGATTTGTTCATGTTGCAATTATGTCCATTGCACAGATAGTCACACAGTGAAAATATTTGCTCGACGAGCGCCTGTGATGAGGTGCACAGACAAGGCCCTCGGCCACTGGCGCCAGCAGACTGTATGTTGATGATTTCTGCTGCCAGTACTGATGTGCAGCCATAGTGCCAGAGACAAGCTGGACTTCCACTAAGTACTGATCCAGCTGGTTCTGCCCTGAAACTCTGAGACTCTTTTTCTTCTTCTCGCATGCTACGTTTGCTTTTATTATTATCTGCACTGTAATTAAAGTATTTGCACACGTTACTGTCTCGCTTTCCACCCGCAAACATCTGTGCAAAACACGCCATCATCAACCACACTTGCTTACTTCTTCAACCCTACAAACCAAATGTGCTCAACAAACAAACAACGGTCCTTTATGGAAGTTGCGCCACATGACTATAGTAAGCCCAAGTTACAAGATCACTGCATAGTAAACAGCACAACATAACTGAACGCTCAGGGCAACCTATAAAAAAAACCCTCTGCACAACTGAACTGGACTGAACGAAAACGTTTTTCCTGTTTTTTTTCGTTTTTACTCAGTTTTTGTTCTCATTTTAGTTCGTTCACATATCACTAATTTTTATTTTTATTTAGTATTAGTTTCTCTGTTTGCCTTAATTTCAGCTCTTGTGCTTGTAAAATGAAAAACAATATTTTTAGTTCTAGTTCTCATTTTCCATATGAAAATATTACTTGTAGACAACAGTGTTGGCTTTTTCAAAAACACAAAGCTATGCACTAATAAACAAAATGTAGTAATCAGTTTATCTCAGATTTTTTATCACATATGGTGTACACAGTAAAATGAAGTGCAAGTACAATAGAACGTCTGGTCACGAACATTTCCAAACACGTACAAATCAGGTTATGATCAAAAAGTTTGCCAAAATTTTGCATCTGTTCACGACCACACGCTCTGATGGCGGACAAAAACACTGGCGGCCAGTTTCCCTAAGCGTGTTCGTATGTGCCAATGAGTTCCCATTCTCCGCTTCCCATTTTCTTTTGTTTGCGTATACAGTGCCTAACAAAGCAGCTGATGTTGCAAAAGGAGTTACAATGTTAACCAAGCAGAGGCCTCAAGTGCTGGAAGAGGTGGAAAAACTGTTGGTAGTGTGGTTGAACAAAAAGCAACTTGCAGGGGATAGCGTAAGCGAGGCGCTCATATGCGAGAAAGCCAGGAAGATTCATGGTGATTTGCTGAAAAAAATCCTTCTTCGAGTGGCGAAGGTGAGGAATTTAAAGTCAGTAGAGGATGGTTTGAAAAGTTTTGCAAGAGAAGTGGCATTTAATTTTTTTTCCCTTTGCTTAAAACTCATAAAAAAAGTGTTTACAGTGAGCGGTTCGTAAGGGTCTAGTGCAAACTTTTACAATGTTAGTTTTCTCTGTTGTTGAAGGTTTTCTCAATGTTATTCAACGTTTTTACATTTAGTTTACTATTACACTGTGCATTCTATGGTATAATTAACTATTTTTGGGCTTAAAAAAATATATTTACATACAGTTCGTACGGTCTGGAACAGATTAATTGTATTTACATACAATCTTATGGGGAAATTACATTCAGGTCGCAACCAAATCGGGTCACGTTCAGAGTTTTGGAACAAATTACGATCGTGACCAGAGGTACCACTGTTCAGCCACTACACCACTACCGTGCAAATGCCCGAATCTCATTCTGTAGGTTATGTCAAATATAATACCACAATAAGGAATGATTAGCAAAACATTTCAATACATTACATTTCAGATGTGAGCTGGCAATAGTGAAATTTGTTAAAAAAAGGTTTTTGAGTTAATGTTTTTTTTTTTAGCAGGGTTTAGAAAGAATTAAAGGAATAGTGGTCTATAAGGGTTTGGCAACACTGCATACACTGGTTTTGGTAGCACATTTCTCAGAAATGAAGAAAATAAACAGAGGAAAACTGGTCTTTGTAAATGCAATATGTCTAAACACAATCCAAAAAGACATACTCTACAGTAAATGCTGTAATTCAGCAAGAAAATGAAACTGTTATCCTGAAGTGTTTGAGAAAAAACATACTTGTCAATATTCTTAGCCCTGATGAAATTGTCTGGCGCAGTGCACTAGCTGATGGGAATTGTAGTCCCCACATTGAAATTTGCCACATGGCTGTAGATAAGATGAGGGGAAGGTTTACACATTAAATTCCCTTTTTATGAGTTCAGTTTCATGAAAATAACTACGATCACAGCCTCAGTACCTTGTTTCACTTTGTTTCTGCATACAGGCACACCCCATTTCTCCATGCGATCACTGTCAGTGCTTTGGCAAAAAGGGAACATGGTACGTTAGAATGTCCCACTCACTCAAGCATTATTAACAATAAATATCAACAAATGAAAAATACAGGTTGACTAATTTTGTTTTTTTTACAATGTCACCAAATTTTTATCAAATCAGTCAAAACTTTTTTGAGATTTTGGGCATTTTGGGTTTTTTTTTATTGTGAGTGTATCCCTAATTAGTAATATAACGTAATGTCTTGTCTTAGTTATACCTACTGCCCTAAATGTGCCATTGTGCCAAATTTCAGTTTTTTAGCTAAATGGGAAATACTGTTTATGTTAATGAGTGAGTGAGTCAGTAAACTACATATATATATATATATATATATATATATATATATATATATATATATATATATATATATATATATACAGTATATATATATATATATATATATATATATATATATATATATATATATATTATTTTCAAATTTATTATGGAGCCATTTGGGGCGGGATCTTTAACTATTTAATTGTACTCATGCATTACAATTAATGGAGCTACAGTCACCTCAGGGAAATAAAAGCGTTGTTCACCTCACCTGCTAAGTTCTTTGGTTTCAATTTATGATGATTGAGAAAGATGAGTGTTCTTGAAAATCTTGTGGTTTGAATGTTTGATTTTAAATCTTATAGTTAGGCATTAAAACTCAGAGTTTTGTATTTTGTATTTAGGATTTGTGTTTTGAGCTGATTTTATTTAATCATTGTTTTGTGATTAATTGAAGTATTTGCTTTTCATTTATGTATTACTTTCTCCATTTTATGGCTTATAGTTTGGTACACTTTTGAACATCAACTTCTTTAATCCATTTAGAAAAATAAATTTAAGTTCGTTTTTAGCTTGGAAAGTTTTTTTTCACTTTTGGTCTTTCCATTTTGGTATTTGCAGAACAGAGGTAGGTTGTAAGTTTGCTTCTCGTGATTGCTCTGAGATTTGTGGTATGTTACGTGTGCACTCTGTATTGTCCTGTCCATTTATAGTAACTTTGTGCTTGTGCTTCAGACACTTCTCAACACATGATATTATGATATTGCTGTTAGAAAATCAGGCTGCGTGCCATCAGTGTCTGAGCTTTAAAACCAGTTATAGCAATGAACTGTGTGAGGCACTCAAGCAAGAAAAAAAATATTAAGACTTTATAGGAAAATGTTTTGGTAATTAATTTCCTGCTTGGTTTTGACTTTTGTTTCTGGTTAGCATTTTGCTAAAACTCTTGGGACTGAATTTGTCAGTCTTTTTTTGTGCACTGATGAGTCTGTTGAAAAAATCACCTTAATAAAACATTTGTTCAGCTCTGCTATATTGTTATTAAAATCCTGTTTGAATGGGCTTGACTTTTAGTTCACCATGAACAGTTAGATTGTTAGTAGAAGACTTTTAAACTTTCCTATTCTTCCATCAATATCCATAGTTGAAACTACAGTGGTGTGAAAAACTATTTGCCCCCTTCCTGATTTCTTATTCTTTTGCATGTTTGTCACACAAAATGTTTCTGATCATCAAACACATTTAACCATTAGTCAAATATAACACAAGTAAACACAAAATGCAGTTTTTAAATGATGGTGTTTATTATTTAGGGAGAAAAAAAATCCAAACCTACATGGCCCTGTGTGAAAAAGTAATTGCCCCCTTGTTAAAAAATAACCTAACTGTGGTGTATCACACCTGAGTTCAATTTCCGTAGCCACCCCCAGGCCTGATTACTGCCACACCTGTTTCAATCAAGAAATCACTTAAATAGGAGCTGCCTGACACAGAGAAGTAGACCAAAAGCACCTCAAAAGCTAGACATCATGCCAAGATCCAAAGAAATTCAGGAACAAATGAGAACAGAAGTAATTGAGATCTATCAGTCTGGTAAAGGTTATAAAGCCATTTGTAAAGCTTTGGGACTCCAGCAAACCACAGTGAGAGCCATTATCCACAAATGGCAAAAACATGGAACAGTGGTGAACCTTCCCAGGAGTGGCCGGCCGACCAAAATTACCCCAAGAGCGCAGAGACGACTCATCCGAGAGGTCACAAAAGACCCCAGGACAACGTCTAAAGAACTGCAGGCCTCACTTGCCTCAATTAAGGTCAGTGTTCATGACTCCACCATAAGAAAGAGACTGGGCAAAAACGGCCTGCATGGCAGATTTCCAAGACGCAAACCACTGTTAAGCAAAAAGAACATTAGGGCTCGTCTCAGTTTTGCTAAGAAACATCTCAATGATTGCCAAGACTTTTGGGAAAATACCTTGTGGACTGATGAGTCAAAAGTTGAACTTTTTGGAAGGCAAATGTCCCGTTACATCTGGCGTAAAAGGAACACAGCATTTCAGAAAAAGAGCATCATACCAACAGTAAAATATGGTGGTGGTAGTGTGATGGTCTGGGGTTGTTTTGCTGCTTCAGGACCTGGAAGGCTTGCTGTGATAGATGGAACCATGAATTCTACTGTCTACCAAAAAATCCTGAAGGAGAATGTCCGGCCATCTGTTCGTCAACTCAAGCTGAAGCGATCTTGGGTGCTGCAACAGGACAATGACCCAAAACACACCAGCAAATCCACCTCTGAATGGCTGAAGAAAAACAAAATGAAGACTTTGGAGTGGCCTAGTCAAAGTCCTGACCTGAATCCAATTGAGATGCTATGGCATGACCTTAAAAAGGCGGTTCATGCTAGAAAACCCTCAAATAAAGCTGAATTACAACAATTTTGTAAAGATGAGTGGGCCAAAATTCCTCCAGAGCGCTGTAAAAGACTCATTGCAAGTTATCGCAAACGCTTGATTGCAGTTATTGCTGCTAAGGGTGGCCCAACCAGTTATTAGGTTCAGGGGGCAATTACTTTTTCACACAGGGCCATGTAGGTTTGGATTTTTTTTCTCCCTAAATAATAAATACCATCATTTAAAAACTGCATTTTGTGTTTAATTGTGTTATATTTGACTAATGGTTAAATGTGTTTGATGATCAGAAACATTTTGTGTGACAAACATGCAAAAGAATAAGAAATCAGGAAGGGGGCAAATAGTTTTTCACACCACTGTATACTATCTATTGACAATAAGGATATAGTCAGCATTTCTGGACTTTACCGTCTTATCTCAAAGGGTAATTCCCTAGATTCAAGGGTTCTCAACCTCCAGTGCCCATACCCCCAAGGAGTGCGAGATGGCATTTCATGGGGTTTGACAAATTCACCAAAATTGAGTGAGGTGCGTTGTCCAACCTTATCATGATGAAATTGGTGTCTTTGTAGGTCATTTAGTAGTTAGTGCTCCTCTTCTATAACATGAAAAGAAACAAGCAATATGTATGCAATTGTGATCTGCAGAAATTTGTGTTCTCACTGAATCCTTGCTGCGGGGGAAGGGTTTGTAAATTTGGATAACGTTTTTTAAGAGATGGAAATTTGGACCTTGTGATGATTCTTAGAGAAGGGCGAGATCTAGTATTGATTTCTGTGCAAGGCCTGATAGTGAATCCTCAGTGATTTCGAAGTCTGATTGGCATTTTTGCCAGGGGCAGACAAGAAAAATTGAATTGAATGCAACACCTGCTGCTAATATTCAGCCCATCTCTCCTGCTGGCGGTCCTGGCAGTAGTGCAGGAATTTTAACTTTGCGGACACATCTGTTTTTGAACTGCAGTGCAGGTGTTATTAGGGGACAAAGGTCGTCGACTGTTTCATTGCTTAGCGGTGTGCTGGCACCTATTGCTTCACAGGGGTGTCCAATCATCCAATCCCCACATTCATTGATCATTTGTCATTTTCTCATGCCACTTGATGCTTTGTGTGTTACCCTGACCCTTGGATTATCAATTGAGGTCTAAGCGTCACAGTGGACATGTTTACATGTTTATTGAGATTTACAAATGTAAATTACTCTGTTTATTTATAAATTTTGTGCTCTGAGTTGAACGTTTTTTTTTTAGTTTAATTTGTTCACCCACAGTACTGTATATGGTTCAATTTGTGGATCAAAAATGAGAAATTTGACTTTTATACATTCAAACGTGGTGTTACATTTGTAGGTGGTGTGAACATAAACATTTTCTATGGGTGCGGGGTATAAAAAAAGGTTGGGAGTCACTACCCTAGATGATCTAAATTATAGGTGGGAATGGGACCTTTTCGTTAGAATCATAAATGATGATTTGAAATTAGCCATTGACAAAATACACTCTTCATCAGTTTGTGCAAAGAGTACATTGCACTAATCTATCCTGATGAAGACTATCATTATAAGACCTGAAGTGTGAACAATTTATTAAAACACAGATCTCGCTATGACGTGTTTTTCAATGCCCTCCACACAAAATATACTTTTGGAAGAAATGTTCTTATTTGTTAGATATTTTTGGATTTACAGCAACTCAAAATACTTTATTAGCATAATTTGGAGTAACACCAGATAGGCCAACACTCTGTCAAGAAAAATGCTGCTGATTTCAATTTGATGTGATTTGACATGGAAAATAAATGTACAGAAGTGACCCTGAGGGAATTCTTGTTTGTTCTGTCTAATTTGCTGCAACTGGATTCATAAAATAAATGATATATTAAAAAATGGAAGAATTAATTTTGACATTAATACCACCATCATGTGAATACTTCACGGTATTCAAGCTTTTCGCACAGACATTGAGGATAGCACTAAATCATAGACATTATGGCAATGTATTCAGGTAGGAATTTATAAAATCCAGCTCAGTAAACTGTGTATATTTAAAAGGAGAAATAAAGACAAAATATACAGATTAATATATCTTTTCAGATGGTAATCACACTTCAAAAACATTTAAACATAAATATTGCTATATTCTGTTCTTATTATATTGGTTCATTTATGGTGACAAAAAGAAAAAAAAATCAAACTCTCCTTTTCATAAACCAGATTGTTTATTTCAAGTAGAAAGTTAAATCCATATCTTATTACATTAAACCATGCAGGGCAGGGTGAGTTGCACATTTTTTCCAAAAGGTCACTGCTCAGGTCTGTGCTGTTTGTTGAGATTAATGGTTATATTTCTGTCTTGCGACCTCATGTCTGCTATGACAACAATGTGCACAGCTCCCTGTCCGCAAAAATGACCAGAAATGTAATCAAAGGATACAGTCAGGATAAAGGAAGTTCAGGGCGGTTACACATCTCTGGTTCAGTATTGCAAAAGTAACTAGAAAAACATAACATGCCAGATAGATGGTAAGTCATTTGAAGGATTATGGGATTTCTGCTGAAAGAAATGCAACAGAAAATTTGGCTTGAAGATAAAATGTTCTGTTTTTGCCTTGTGATGGACTAGTTTGCTGCAGCTGCCCATAACCCTGTGATGGGCTCAGAAAGTGGTGGGATGGCTGGTTGAATAAATGAAAGAAGAAAGATATGCCATGATGGACACATATCCCATTTAAATTGAACTCCTGCTTTGAGGCTGGAATAGGTTATGGTTCCCTGAGTAGATAGATAGGTGGATATTCTTTAAGTGTGAAACAAGTGATAACTGTACTCTTTAAAGAAAAGCACTTGAATTCTGAAGATGTGACTAGAGGATAAAGAGTTCAACATTCATTTAAAAATTAAAATTAATTTGTTCTAGTATACTGTGACCATCTCTAAGAGTTAAATATGCCAATTGTTTATGCATTTTGGTGTTTACACATACGTTTTGTTTTCTACCTTAAGCTGAGAAATGCTTTTTGGCTTTGCGTCAGTCACTGAACTACTGAGAATTGCATTGATCTTCTCAAGAGAGAACTGTATTTCTTCCATTAACAGACCACTATAAATAATTAATGAAGTGGCATTGTATCACAGCATAGCCTTACTTAGTTTATTGTCTCTTTCACATATTTATATATCATCCGATGATTTTCTTAGAGCTTTGTTAATGTTACATTTTTCCTCCCTAAATATGAAATAGATAAAGTAATAATAATATCCGCTCTTTATCTGTAAGGCCTTGCTACTCTGTTTATAAGGAAAAAAGAAAAACGCAGAATGGCTGGCTTGATCCTTCCATGCCCCAGAAAAGATATAAAATTGACCCTTGAGGCTCAGCACTGGACAGATATCAAAAGCATTTTATTCAAAGAAGAGTGACAGTTCAGACTAGCAGTAGCAAATGCTAAACAGAGAAATTACATTACATCTTATTATTTAAGCCTGAGCTGACCAAAATTTGATATTGGCTCACCTTTTGTTCTCACCCAAGAAGTAAATAACATCTACATATAAATAAAGGTCAGTAACATTCTCATCTGTTTATTAAAACATGAAGACAGTTCTCATTATTTTGCTGGGTTTGTCGTACCTTACTTTATATTAATTTACTTTATATTACACTAATTTATATTCATAATAATCACCATAATAAAGTTTAAGAACTTGAAAGTGATTAGTTAAAATAATTGTTTCCATAGATTTCCTTTATCCTGTTTTTCCTAGAGCAGAACAAGACTCTATCAAAAATTCTACATTAATCTGTGACTCCCCGGACAGGTTGGTGTCTTTACTTGACTTACAATTAGATTACTGGGTGTACATATTTTGTAAAACCTGGAGATGGATTGGACCTTTCACCATCCTGTCTTTCTGTTGAATGAAATGTGTTCTTACTCTGCACTCTCTGTGCTTGTGTTCACTCACTGTGTGATGCCCCAAGTTGCCCACTACATTGGCACCTTCTTGAGCCTTGAACATTAATAGTCATGACTAGGACTGTCTAGTGCAAGGTAGGACACACAAACAAGCAGGTTGGTGCAAAAAAGTGCAATGTAGTTTTCATTCTGAATCAAACAAAGCAGTGTCCAATAAATAAACAAAGTGCAGTGCCAGTTCTTCAATAAATCAAACTAAACCTCAAACTAAAAGAAGTGGGAGTTCAAGGTGTTGTTTGTAGATGGGTACGAAATTGGCTCAGATACAGGAAGCAGAGGGTGATGGTGCGAGGAACCCTATCAGAATTGAGTGATGTTAGGTTTGATGTTCCACAGGGGTCAGTGCTAGGGCCGCTGTTATTTTTAATATATATAAATGATTTGGATAGAAACATAAGTAACAAGCTGGTTATGTTTGCTGATGATACCAAGATAGGTGGATTGGCAAATAATCTAGAATCAATTGAATCTGAACAGAGGGACTTGGGCAGATTTGTGGCAGATGAAATTTAATGTTAGTAAAGGTAAAGTATTACATGTAGGAAGTAAAAATGTTAGGTTTGAATACACAATGGGAGGTCTGAAAATCGAGAGTACACCTTAGGAGAAGGAATTAGAAGTCATAGCGGACTCGACTCTGTCAACTTCCCGACAGTGTTCAGAAACCATTAAGAAGCCTAACAGGATGTTAGGTTATATAGAATGATGTGTAGAGTACAAGTCCAAGGAGGTTATGCTCAAGTTTTAAAACACAATGGTGAAGCCTCATCTGGAGTACTATGTACAGTTTTGCTGTCCAGGATACAAAAAGGACATAGCAGCACTGGAAAAGGTCCAGAGGAGAGCAACTAGGCTGATTCCAGGGCTACAGGGCATGAATCATAAGGAAAGATTAAAAGAGCTGAGCCTTTTCAGGTTTAAGCAAAAGAAGATTAAGTGTTTAAAATTATGAAGGGAATTAGTAAAGTGGATTGAGAATGTTATTTTAAAATGAGTTCATCAAGAACAAGGGACACAGTTGAAAACTTATTAAGTGTAAATTTCACACAAACATTAGGAAGTTTTCCTTTACACAGAGAAACACAGACACATGGAATAAGCTACCAAGTAGTGTGGTAGACAGTAGGACTTCAGGGACTTTCAGAACTCAACTCAATATTATTTTTGAAGAATTAAAGTGGACAGGACTGACGAGCTTTGTTGGGCTGAATGGCCTGTTCCCATCTAGATTGTTCTAATGTTGTAATGTAACTAAATAATGTATAAATTCCAGTACTCCAGTGCTTGTTTCACCATTAAACACCCCACAGTCATATTGCTTTACAACAGCACACACTCACACCCACAAGCCTGAGCCATACCATTTTTTGCTAAAAATCGCTGCACTACCATGAACTCCTAACACACAGCCCCACAGCTTGACATCCAAAAATGTCAAAGTCATCCAAAAATGTCAAAGTCATCCAAAAATTTGGTGATCTTAGTTTTTAGACTTTTACTGTTATTCCAGCTTTGTTAAATAAATCTTTTTAAAAAGTTGGATGCTCCATTTTCTTTTTTCACTGGCCTGACCAGGTCATCATAATTCTTGGCAATGATTCTGAGGGTTTGAGTCTTGGGACATTCCACTCTCTCCAGTTCAAATTTTCTATCTCTGTTCTTCTTTCTTCCCCCAACTGAGTTCAATTTTTAAAACATGTTGCGTTTTGCTATAGTCTTCTCCAACCCCCTGTTTAGTTTCTCTTCCACCCTGTTTCCCATACAAAGCTTTTCTCCATTCTGTTTCCTGGAATGTAAATTCTCTTTAGGGAGTTTGAGCCAAGCATCCTCTCATACAAACCCTCACAGAGTTTAACAGGCACATTGCCTCATTCATGCCTCAATACTCTCAATAAATCACCCAATCATTCACATCACACATTTGTAATCTGTAATCTACTAGTCCCTTGCGCTCCTTGATGTTGTCAGGTCCTTGCCAATGAACTAGAAATCTGGTCTCCTGCTTAGAATTCACAGGAAGTTGCTCCATGATGGTATAAGTGAGACTGTGTCCACCGGTATTCCTATTGATCAGGGGTTCCCAACTCCAGTCCTGGAGGGCCCCAGTGGCTGCAGGGTTTCATTCTAACCCTTTTCTTAATTAGTGACCTGTTTTTGCTGCTAAATAACTTCTTTTGAATTAATTTTAATTGACTTGTTTTTTTAAGATTTGTTCCCCTGAATTTCTTCTTTGTTCCTCTGAATTGCTTCATTTCTTTCCTTAAATGACACCCAAAGGCCTGAAACTCCAACCAATTTCACTCCAACCAGTTGCTTAATTAGGCACCGAGTCTTGTTGTTAGATAGATAGATAGATAGATAGATAGATAGATAGATAGATAGATAGATAGATAGATAGATAGATAGATAGATAGATAGATAGATAGATAGATAGATAGATAGATATTAAACCCGTTCTTTAATTCCATGGCTTTTTCTTGCTGTTGTTGTGCAAGCAGACATTTCCAAAATTGTTGATTTTCTCATTTCTAAGACCACTGTTAGAATGTTTTGGGAACCTGAGCAGATTAGCATTTCGAAGACTTTCACCCTTCTTTATTTTCAGATATTGTATAATCGATAACGTTGGTCATGTTTTCCTGGTCATGTTTTGGTTCATTTTGTATCTCACTGTTGTTTGGCTATGAATTAATGAAAAGGGGGTCTGAGTCTTCAAGAGCAAATCAAATAAAATTAATTCAAAAGAAGTTAATTAACAGCAAAAACAGGTCACTAATTAAGAAAAGGGTTAGAATGAAAACCTGCAACCACTGGGGGCCTCCAGGACCGGAGATTGGCCTGTACAAAGGGTCTACTTTTTAAAACTGCTTGCACAATTGAGTGACATACTCAAGTATGTTGATTTTGTTTTTTCCATGACTCCTTGACCAAATCTAAAATATCCCATGGTGTCTTCCACATACCAGCCCAGAGGAGGCCTAAGGCACTTCTCTATAAGCAGAGAGGACAAGCGTTGTCAGCTGATCTTTATCCCTCCCATCCAATCAAAATACTTTTCTCAACAACCTTTTGAGGGTCTGCTTGAAACATTTGAAGAAGATAAATGGAAGTGTTTAGATATAACTGAGATACTCTTATAGTTGTTTGTGATAGACTGTGACAAAGAAAAGCTCAACGAGTTAATATTTCAATAAGAAATTCTGATTAGAAAAACAAAGCAATAACATTTCCTCAGATGCTCCCCTAATGATTGCTGAAACATAACAGACCCTGATACAATTCAAAGAAATGAAAGATCTTACCCAGCTGTTAGATTTTTTTAGTGGTGGATAAGTTCAAGTTGAACTTAGATGAAGATGGTTACATTTTTCACAGTTTCAGTGATAGGATTGTCACACCATTAGCAGTGTAATTTGAATCATAAAATAGTTTTTTTGTAAAATGTTCAGGCACTCCAGCAAAACATACACACTAGTGAACCATGGGACTTGCCTGATTATGATGGAGAAAGCATTTCAGTCTTTAACAGCAAGATTTGCCATGTCTAAGTCATTATTTAAAACTTAATTTAATTCTAAAAGTGAACAGGTTTCAATCTTGAACAATTATTGTTAAGTATGTTAGAGATAATAAAGGTAAGATAATCCAGGGCTAAAAATAGTGTTTTAAAGTAGACTACGTTTATGTCAAAGGTTATGGTATGAAATTCAGTCTGCTCCAGTGTGTCATCCTTTAGGTAACAGAGGCAGATTCATGACTATTGTTCTTAATTGAACTAAGTAGATTTCAGAGGGAACTGTAGGCGTCACTTCTGAATAATTAAATATATTTTATTGTCGTTGATTGATGGATAAACAGTTCTAATTTGATGATGTGTCTCAGTTCTTTGCCTTGTGAGAATTTTTGCATAATATAATCTACAGTTGCTTTAAGGTGAAGTTTTTGTTATATTTGCTGTTACATAACAATAATGATATTGAACATTCAAAATTTGTTACAAAGTCAAAATGATAATGTATTACAATGAGCACTTTAAGGGTTTGCTATATTACACAGATTAGCCAGTTAAATATCTTGTTACAAGGCTGTAACAAATTGCTCACCAATTTCTCCAACCTTCATGTTTTTGTTTATGAGGAACCTGAATGTGGGGAGAACATGCAAACCAGATTGAGCGCAAATTAGGGTTTGAACTTGGACCACCAGAACTGTGAAAAAGCAGCACTAAAAACTGTATCAAAGAAAGTAATTTGTGTTTCTGTATTTGTATATTCTAAATATTACAGTGAAATTCATTTTAATAAAATGTACATGTTTGTACCTTGAAGGACATATTTCTTTATCTCCGGAGCAGGTTGATTATATTTATTGAATGTTAGGGTATGCCATTCAGTGATGAAAGTGCCTGGTCATCCTCTTCTGACAAGCTGATACAAGTTGGCACTTTTGGAAATAGCTGACTTCAAGCTTTTAGATACTGCAGATTGTGTATGTTAATATTACAGAAGATGCAACTAAGCTTGTAGACTAAGACAATAACAACTAATAAGACACTTTTATAAAGAACAGGACTGTCTGCACCTCACTGCCACCCAAAATAAAAGTTCCAACAAAATATTGTTGGTTTAAGGGAAAAATTGTAGAAACTGTAAACAAGAAGAGGGAGAGACCAGAAAATATAAATGTATTCAAAAAATTAAAGCAGGTTTCTAATACCAGGAAAACAATCTCTCATCAGGGCCATTTCTACCATTTAAGTGAAATAGGGGGTCATCTAGGGTGCAAAAGTGGGTTCACATTTTAAGCAGTGCAGACCCTGGCTTATGAACACTCAGACTCAGTAAAGTTGTCTGAGTCTTGTTAACCCTTATATTATTTTTAAGTACTAGTGATGTTTGCTCTTACAGTCTTACAGTGATCTACATGAATTCTTTGTGGGTGGTCTTCCAAATCCCTGGATGCACAGTACTCAGCTCCAGAGAGGCTCTGTTTATGCTGAACATCCTTGTTTCTTCATTTTTACTTTTGTTTTAATACTCTTTCCCTTTCGGGAAGTTTGTTCTTTATCTTATTTTGACATTGGGTTGATACAGATTTTGGATAAATAAATAGATTTTTCTTTCCATGTGTTTCTCTACTTTGTAAGCCCAGGATATGACCATTAGAAGCAATTTTAGAATGATAATATATGTGCCTGTTACAAATCCTGGTAAGAAACAAAAATACTTCAAGGCCAGATTTCAGCCTAATCACTGAACTGGTCAGCATACACTTTACAACCATGCCATTTCATGAATTGCATATTTTCTACATTGCACTATATATTATTATTATTATTCATTATACATTGATTCTGTTTCCGCAGATACTTAGTATATATATTATATCTGATAAGATAAACTTTATTAATCCACTATTACTCAAATGTAACTTGTTTTGCAAAACCCATGACTTATTCACGCCTATCTGCAGATAAGATGCGTCGCAGGATGGGGAAGGGATGAATACTGGGGATTTTATATTGCAGCCATATGTATAAAAAAAAACAAAAAACAAAGAGGCCAATCAGTCATGTTCAATGAGAGAGAGTGAGCAATAAGAGCTCTGTGATGTCTGGGTCTGCAGGTGCACTACACGGAATGGAAGGATCAATGTGTGTCCACCCAAGACCAAGATGAATGGATAAGCCTTTGAATCCAATTCATGATGAGGAACAAGACTTACAGTTGTTTCCCTCAAATGAGGAATTCCCTGTAAGTACAGTTTATTTTTGTATAGCCCAAAATCACACAGGAAGTGCCGCAATGGGCTTTAACAAGCCCTGCCTCGTGACAGCCCCCCAGCCTTGACTCTCTAAGAAGACAAGGAAAAACTCCCAAAAAAACCTAGTAGGGAAAAATGGAAGAAACCTTGGGAAAGGCAGTTCAAAGAGAGACCCCTTTCCAGGTAGGTTGGGCGTGCAGTGGGTGTCAAAAGAAGGGGGTCAATACAATACAATGCAGTACACAGAACAGAACAATTTCTCAATATAGTAAGAAATAAAAAATATAAATTTTAGAAGTACAGAGCAGAATTTAACAGTAGATGATATATCCCATAATAAGATTTGGATTTGTATAGAGTCCTGGAGACCTCATCCTTCAAGCTGCCTCCCCCATTTGGCCATTCCACGGCTGAAACAGTGCTGGGCCAGCCAATCCGATGAAAGGACCCCTCTTTCCCACGATTCCCGCGATCCTCCATCTGGGATGACTTTTCCTTAGGCAGGCAAAACAACTTGGCAGGTGGGCCATGGCACCAAGTGCCACATTTGAGTACCGAGAAGAAAAACAGAATAAGTGAGAGTTAGTATACAATTATAACTGTCATGTTACTTATGTTTAAGTGCTAATGACTAACAACAGAGATGCAGTCTGTACAGTTAATCAGCAGCTCTAGTCAGGATATGCTAAACTGAGTCTTCAGCCGGTATTTAAAAGCTGAGACCGAAGGGGCATCTCTTATAGTAGCAGGCAGACCATTCCACAGTTTAGGGGCCCTGTAACTAAAAGCTCGACCTCCCACTGTTATTTTATTAATCCTTGGAATCATAAGCAGACCGGCATCTTGAGATCTTAATGTGCGCTCTGGTTTGTAAGTCATGATAAGTTCAGACAAGTAAGCCGGACCTCGACCATTTAATGCTTTATATGTTAAAAGAAGGATTTTGAAATCTGCCCTAAACTTAACCGGGAGCCAGTGTAAGGATTTAAGAACTGGAGCTATGTGTTCGTATTTTCTTGTTCTTGTAATAATTCTCGCAGCCGCATTTTGGATTAACTGGAGGCTGTATAAAGAACAGTTTGAACATCCAGTGAACACCGCATTGCAGTAGTCAATCCTACTAGAGATAAATGCATGAATTAGTTTCTCAGAATCCTGTTTATTTAAAAAGCTCCTTAATTTCCTAACATTTTTAAGATGCAAGAAACATGTTTTGGACAACTTTGTAATATGCGCTTTAAATGACATGCTAGAGTCAAAGATAACTCCTAGATTGCGGGCTGATTCAGTAAAATTGACTGGAATTCCCACTGAGTTAAATGATGACAAAATATTGTTGTGATCAGCATCATTCCCTCCAACAATTAACATCTCTGTTTTATCTGTATTTAAAGACAAGTAGTTCTTAAGTGAATGTCATAAACTCGCACATTGCACATTTTAAAAATAAACATAATCTGATGCAAAGGGAAATCCTTTCTGTAGCATCAGATTATACATTGCCATTCAATGGCAGTTGTGAACGATATGTTGTCACAGGTGCCGTGAATGGTCTCTGTTGTTCAGCGCTACGATGCTTGTGTTGGAGTTGATGTAAGCATGAAAGAACTGGCAGATATATTCATGAAAATATGAAATGCAGAGTATACATTTGAGGTAAACGGTGTGTCACCTGCTGTATGAAGGACTGCTATTAAGAGAGCGGAATATGAAGAGTCACAGGAGATGCAGATTTCAGTACTCAAAACCTTCCGAATCAACAAATCTGCCTAACAACATCCACCTTCTAAATGCATGTCATAAATACCTAAAAAAATTAACTTTACTGTGTAATACAAATGCCATGACAAAATAGCTGCTGCATTTTAACACAATATGTATCCATAGACCGCAATGCTCATCTAAACTCTGTTTGATGTTATGACATAAAGTGATGCAATAATTAAAATGACAGAAGGGTACTGTAGCAGCCAGAGGCTTTTCTCAAATGTGTAGAGCCCACGAGTGGTCTACATGTGAGTGTCTGTCTGTCTCTATTGTTGCGGTGTTCATTATCAACATGCAAATTATTAAGCCTCAGTTACCTTGTGCTACTAAGCCCCCAAATGGATAACAGCAATTGTAGTTGTTTCTTTCTTATCAGCATCAAGTTTTTTGCTCAGTATCTTTTGCAGTCTCCCTGAAACCCAGGTGGAGATTTGAAATGCATGGACTGGATTAATTGGGGGCTGGTGTTTTAGGAAGATGCCCTGTGGGTGTAGCCTTTGCAGTGCAGGATTTTGCCGCTATTCATGATGCAATTTTCAACAGGTTGTCCCCAGAGGTGTATTTTCATTTGAAAATCCCTGTGAGACTAGCCCCCGTGTAGCCACTCAAGGTCTCTGGAGGTGGTGGAGCACCTAAAAGATGATTGAACTTGACTATTAAGGAAGTAAAATTAAAAACAAGGTACCTGTCTCCGTCCACATAAAAAGCATATACAAATGTAGATATATAAATCAGCTCATTATTCATTTAAATTACCAAGTTATAAATAAAATCTTAGTTAGGTAATACTGTATCAAATGGTACAATAGAAATATTCCTACATTTTCTAAAGTCTTATGTCATAGAAGTATCATGATTTGCCCCTGCAATTTACAGCTTTGTCTAGGGCAGCAAAATTCTCTAACCAGCCCTAACAGACCATACTACTAATCAAGGAATTGAAGTCCAAAAACAGAAGAGAAAGCTCAGAATGAAAAAATAAATGGAATGCTAACTGTAATTTGTTAGGAATATTCTAAATCTTTGGTTAAGGTGCAGGTCGGCCCCATGCTACCGGGTCCTTCTGGGGAGCCTCTTGAACCAGCTACCTTTGATAACATACCCGAAAGATGAGCAAGAGGGAGATGCATAAAAGTGCAAAAGTGCTTTTATTAAAACAATCCCAAAACAAACAAACAGTGTTCCAAAAACTGTGCAGTGTTCAAAATTATTTTTGCTGCCTCAAATGGTGTCGGCCAGACTGCTCGGGGTCAGTTGTCCTCTCGTCATTCCTCTCAGGCATGTCTTGGAATCCTGGAGAGGACTCCGCCTCAATTGCTCCCATTCCTCCAGACAATCAGTGGAGAGGATCTACCCCTACAGCGTTGATCCTTCACTCAGTCATGGGGTCTAAGACCGTCCTGCCTCTCCTCTCAATGCGAGTCTCGTCCCGTCCCGTCCCGTCCCTCATGCAGGCTCCCCTTTATATGCCTCTGTGGGCACAGTGCCCCAGTCATACACTGCAGAAAACCGATGAAACAATTGAGATAGACTGCCCCATTAACCTCACCAAATTTTGCAACTGTGCGAGCACACACATCCACAGAGATCAAGCAGGCCAATTAATTATTTACTTAAAAATCACCCACCTTTACTTAGCTGCAGACCCACTATACCACATTCTTGTGCAGAGGTGACTTATATAGATTTGCATTAATGACATCACTTCAGTGACACTTCCAGGGACTTGCTGCTGGCAACAAGCAGTTGCATTCTGATAAATGAGACTCAAAAACTTTCTAAACCAGGGGTCCTAAATCACAGTCCTGGAGGGCCGCAGTGGCTGCAGGTTTTTGTCCTAACCCGTTTACTTAATTAGAAAGCAATTCCTGCCAATAATTTAATTTCATGGATTGTTAGTGTTTTAACTCTGCTATGCCAGGTAATTCTCATATCCTAGATTTTCTTCCCCTTTCTAAGGATATCATCCAAATGATTTGAAGGCTAAAATGGATGAGTAATTCTCAGTCCTTCACTTTTTTCTCTTCACTTTACTTCCAAGTATTTAATTAAACCCAATAGTGCATGATAAATACACACAGGTGTAAATGGTAACAAGCTTAATGGAGAAATGCTTGTCTCTTTTGTCATTTGCATGATATTGCTAATTAGAAGCAATGAAAAACCAAGACTACAGCTGTTTAAGACTAAAATAAGCAATAAGGGTTCAAAATCTTAACAAGCGAATAAAGTGTATTTGTAAAGTAAAGTGAAGCAGGAGTGTTACTTGAGCAATAAGTGTTTCTTATAAAGCAATTGGGTTGAAACAAAAACCTGCAGCCTCTGTGGCCCTCCAGGACCGTGATTGAGGACCCCTGCTCTAAACCCATCTGTCTAAAAAACAAATTTGTGTCACATGAAATAAAACAAAATGGAAAATAATTTCAACTTAGTAAAAAAATCAAAACTTAAACACAAAATAATGAAATTGAATTCCTTGATGATTAAAACTATTTAAATTAATTCAAACAGTAAGAGAAAGAAATTTATGAACTTCAGGGAAAATATCAAAATCGATACAAATAAAACAAATCAGTTATCTCAAAGACATGCTTTTGTTAAATATTCTTGGTGTAATTTGAGATTTCAACTCCTTATATTAATTTTTGTACCTTTTGCGTCCATATGATTTGTTTTTGCACTGTTCCAATTAATATGGTCATATTCTATTTCTTGGATAGTCACTTTAATTTTTGGCCATGGTAGCTATGCCTGGTGCTGGACACATGACTTATTATGGCATCATGCCCAATCTATAAAATTTTGTTTTGATGTTTTGCAGCACCTAATGGCTTTGCTTGTGCTTAGACGTACCTCTCAGTGAAATGCTGGGTATTCATTTGAATCATCAAAATCTATTTATTGCTGTGTGGCTATTGTATGTATTCTTTGTTTTGTTCTGTCATGAGTAAAGCACAAATATGGTTATAGGCCACCAAAAACCCAGATAAAAGGCCAGGCCAACCCATTTTTGTAGGTCTGGCCCCAGCGGATTGGCCACACCCCAGGAAGCCAAACCCCAAGCTCAAAAGGCAGACTTCAGTCCTGCCTAGGCCCAAAAATGGGACAAAGACTACATTATTGACATTAAGTCTCGAAATATTCTGAAATATTTTGAGAAAGAAAAACAGAGAACCTCTGTTTTCAGCACAAAAATAAAGTTTCTTTATTAAGAAGTTGTTCAAAGACTAAAAAAAGAACACTTTTAAGGCAAGGCAGGACAAAATAAAGCAAAAATAAATTTAGCCTAAAAAGGCAAAAACCTAAAGCAAGCAAAGCCAATTACTGTCAAACCAAAACCAGCACCTTTTATGTCAACAAAACAAAAAATGCAATGCAATCCCCCAGCTGACACATCATGTGGCCTTGCCTCCTTGAACACGTCATACAAGAGACAGAGCAGATAACAACAAAAGCTAGTATTAGCATAATACATGACAACACAATAATTAATAAATATCACAATATTACAAAAATAAAATAAAGACAACATAAATAATAGAATATGCAATATTATAATTAATAACCAAAAGACTAAGTTAAGAAGACATAAATTTCAGCCAGGCAAAAGGCCCTGGTTATAAGATAACATAAGAAACATTAGAAATTTGACAAAGAAAAGGAGAGCATTCAGTCCATCAAGCCTGTTTGTTTAGCTAATAGCTAACCTTTCCAAATATTTCATCCAGATTCTTCTTAAAAATTACTGAGGTCTCTGCTTCAAGTACATGTTTCAGTAGTTTGTTCTGAAGTGCACCAATTCTTTGCGTAAAGAAGTGTTTCCCGGCTTCAGTCATTAAAGCACTTCCTCTTAATTTCCACTGATGTCCTCCAGTATGTCATTCACCCTTAAGCTAAAAGGATGTCGCTGGAGCTTCTTCATCAATGCCTTTGATGATTTTAAATACCTGGATTAGGTCCCCACACAGTCTCCTCTGCTCTGGACTAAATAGGCTTCATTCTCTGAGTCTGAGTAGGACATGTCCTTAAGTCCTGGGATACACTTGGTTGCTATCCTCTGCACAGCTTCTAATGCTACTATACTGCACACAGTACTCCAGATGTGGACTTACTAGTGCATTATATAACTTGGGCATAACATCCCTTGATTTATATTCAACATTTTTTACAATATAACCTAACATTTTACAGTCATATGAAAAAGTTTGGGAACCCCTCTCAGCCTGCATAATAATTTACTCTACTTTCAACAAAAAAGATAACAGTGGTATATCTTTCATTTCCTAGGAACATCTGAGTATTGGGGTGTTGTCCGAACAAAGATTTTTAGTGAAGCAGTATTTAGTTGTATGAAATTAAATCAAATGTGAAAAACTGGCTGTGCACAAATTTGGGTCCCCTTGTAATTTTGCTGATTTGAATGCATGTAACTGCCCAATACTGATTACTTGCAATGCCAAATTGGTTGGATTAGCTTGTTAAGCCTTGAACTTCATAGATAGGTGTGTCCAATCATGAGAAAAGGTATTTAAGGTGGTCAATTGCAAGTTGTGCTTCGCTTTGACTCTCCTCTGAAGAGTGACAGCATGGGATCCTCAAAGCAACTCTCAAAAGATCTGAAAACAAAGATTGATCAGTATCATGGTTTAGGGGAAGGCTACAAAAAGCTATCTCTGTGGTTTAAACTGTCAGTTTCAACTGTAAGGAATGTAATTAGGAAATGGAAGGCCACAGGCACAGTTGCTGTTAAACCAAGGCTGGCAGGCCAAGAAAAATACAGAAGTGGCATATGCGCAGGATTGTGAGAATGGTTACAGACAACCCACAGATCACCTCCAAAGACCTGCAAGAACATCTTGCTGCAGATGGTGTATCTGTACATCATTCTACAAGTCAGCGCAATTTGCACAAAGAACATCTGTATGGCAGGGTGATGAGAAAAAAGCCCTTTCTGCACTCACGCCACAAACAGAGTCGCTTGTGTATGCAAATGCTCATTTAGACAAGCCAGATTAATTTTGGAACAAAGCGCTTTGGACTGATGAGACAAAAATGTAGTTATTTGGTCATAACAAAAAGCACTTTGCATGGCAGAAGAAGAACACCGCATTCCAAGAAAAACACCTGCTACCTACTGTCAAATTTGGTAGAGGTTCCATCATGCTGTGGGGCTGTGTGGCTAGTTCAGGGACTGGGGCCCTTGTTAAAGTCGAGGGTCGGATGAATTCAACCCAATATCAACAAATTCTTCAGGATAACGTTCAAGCATCAGTCACAAAGTTGAAGTTACGCAGGGGTTGAATATTCCAACAAGACAATGACCCAAAAAACAGTTCAAAATCTACAAAGGCATTCATGCAGAGGGAGAAGTTCAATGTTTTGGAATGGCCGTCACAGTCCCCTGACTGAATATCATGAAAATCTATGGGTTGATTTGAAGCAGGCTGTCCATGCTCGGCAGCCATCAAATTTAGCTGAACAGAAGAGATTTTGTCTGGAAGGATGGTCAAAAATACCTCCATCCAGAATCCAGACACTCATCAAAGGCTATTGGAGGCGTCTAGAGGCTGTTATATTTGCAAAAGTAATATCTCTGTTGGGGTGCCCACATTTATGCACCTGTCTAATTTTGTTATGATGCATATTGCATATTTTCTGTTAATCCAATAAAGTTAATGTCACTGCTGAAATACTATTTCCATAAGGCATGTCATATAATAAAAGGAAGTTGCTACTTTGAAAGCTCAGCCATTGATAAACAAAAATCCAAAGAATTAAGAGGGGTTCCCAAACTTTTTTATATGACTGTATTTGCCTTTTTAACTGCTTCTGTTCATTGCTTAGTCGATGAAAATGTTGTGCTATCAAATACCCCTAAATTCTTTTCAGAGGTTGCTTCCTGAATGACAGTGTCTCCCATTTTGTATTTATAGTTGATGTCCCTTTGCACTTTTTCTATATTAAACTGCATTTTCCAAGGCTTTGCACAGTTCTGAAGCTTGTCCAGGTCTTTTTGGATTTGTTTTTGATCCCTGTTCGGTGTCTGCCATCCCTCCAATATTAGTGTCATCTGTAAATCTCACAAGTTTATTAACTATACCAGAATCAACTTCATTAACATAAGTCAGAAAAAGTAAATATCCAAGTCCTCTGAGGGACTCCACTAATGACCATGTGGAGCATTCTACTCTTACCTCTACTCTTTGTCTGCTGCTGGTTAACTAACTAGACATTTCTTAAACACAGAACTAACAAATTCTCTAAAAGCTTATGAATATGTAATCCTAAACTCTCCATCTTCTTGAGGTCCCTATTAAGGATGAAGATTGACTAATACATGAGCAAAAGTTTTTAAACTCAGTCCTTGGCTCACTTTCATTTCTACTAATTTCATAATTCAAGATAAATTTCCTTTATTATTTGAACTTCTTGCTTAATTAGATGGTTGTTTTCTGTTCTTATCTTTGGAATCCTCAAGGTATATAATCTCCAAACTGCTACTTGCTGGCCTCAGCCTTACCAGGCTTAAAAATGGATAACTTGCTTTTAAAGTTGAAAATGCTATAAATATCTCAAAATGTACAACAAGGGAGAGAAACCATTTAAACTAAGGACACCTGTAAATCTTTAATAATTAAGACTTTGTTAACAAAAATTAAATATAGCAAGCATGTTCAAAAGAGCAAAAAGGATGTTCTCAAAAAGGCAATCCGAGAGAAACAAGTCCAATCCACAATATGAAACCAATAATCCAAAAACAAAAGCAATAAAATCACAAAAACTGGTAAATCCAAAATAGAAACAATACCACAAACTCAATGCACCACTGCCGAGTCTCACTTCTGACTAAGAGTATGAAGCTACATCCTAGGGCTCCACCCACAAAACACATGGAACAGATGCTGCTTTAAAGAGACAGTACATAATAAACAAGTAATGAACTAAGCTAACAGAATATAACAAAAAAACATAAAACAGCATAAATACAAGCCAAGGAAAAAACCCCGGCTGTAACATACAATCAACTCTTATCCATACAGACCTCCCCTCTGCTTGTTAAATGACAAGGCAATGAAGAGCCAGAAGCTAAATGAGCAGCAATGAGCAATAAGGCAGAAACAACCTTAATAAAAACTCATTGAGAGCTCCCTAGGGCTCTGGTATTTTCTATAACCAAGTTATACAGTACATTAATTTTCTTATGTTCATTTTTCCATTACAAGATTGTGAGAAGCCAAAGTCTATCTCATGAAAATGGGTAGTGTCACACACGTGCGAATAGGAGGAAGCTGAGTGGACTGACAGAAGGTAATTCCACGCCAGGCCAGGGGGTGGCGGGGTGCACTAAACCTTCCTCCATTTTCTCTGCAGACCAATGTTTGGGAAAACCTGCCTGATTTCTCTTCAAAATCATCACTTCCGGTTCCGACACACAGAAAGACGTCACTTCCGGTTCTGGCACACAGAAAGACGTCACATCCAGTTTTGGCTCCATCTTGAAACATCACTTATGGTCCCGGCATCCAAGATGACATCACTTCTGGGACCTGGTCTATAAAGACGTCATTTTGTCTTAAGAAATCAGTTTCAACTTGAGAACTCGACCTGTACACTACAGTGCTAATCTAAATCTATGCAGCCTTTGCATAATGTATGGGTTGCTGCCCCAAACCTTTTTGTGTGTCCGAGACTGATTTTATTAACAGTAGATAACAGTGAATGGAGCAGCAGTGTAATGCAGGGAACATTCACACATAGAGCCTCACTGTGTCATTTTAAAACCATCAATCAAGCAAGCTCTACACAGGCTATAGCCATGCCAGGCATCATATCAAAGGATCTACAGGGCAACAAGATCAACCAACATGCCATTCTGAACAGAACAGCATTTCAGTTACTGCAAAGTATTTGTACATTAATGAAATATAATTTTATGTTATTGACCAAGTTGAAGGTAATTATGCTGGAGGTCACACTACAGCTGCTTTAGCTGACTAAAGTGTTCTATAAAGAATAGATATCATCTAGAGAAAACAAGAACGGACAGTTTATCTGATTATCTAGCTACTTTACCATCATCAGGCCATTTCCCTCTCATGCAGAAGCACACTCAAATCAGTGTCTTGGTTAAATTCATTTTATTTTATCCAGGATGTATTTTCTAACCAAATACACATGATTTAACAAAATTTGACATGAAGTGCTTTCTTATACTGCTTGATTATACGAAAGTGAATCTTAACAACACAAGTGATTCTAACAGAGTTGCATACAAGCCTAAAAATAACTAAAAGAAAAATGCCTGTGGGAAGATGTTGATCGGAAAATGCGTCATGTTGAAAAGACAAGTTTCAGTTGCTGGAGTTTTGACAGTTAGAAACACTGATGAGTTAGGTGTGCCATAAATTAATAAAGAAAAACATGAAAATCATCCAGAGTAGATTTAGATTTAATGCCAGTCATGTAGGACAGATTGCAAAACAGCAGGGAATGCTAGAAAATGCCATTAAGCTATTTAACTGAAAATAGTCCCCAGCCTATAGCTATCACTCCGCCTCCATAATCAGTTTCATTTTCTTCTTTGTATTGCCTGTGATTATTGTCATTGTAACTCCTGTAAAAGCCTTTGCCTTTTTCACAGTTTTGTACTTTTTTAACATTTTATACAGGATTATGGAAGCATGGCTGACAGCATTACTGCCAAATAGCAAATGTCGATCTTTGTTCAATTTCTGGTCTTTTGGACCTTCTGAGTGAAGTTGGCATGTTGTCCCTGTGTTCATATGGATATTCTGTGAGGTCACCACCTTCATTCTGCCATCCTAAAACATGATTTTATATACTGTAAACTGCCGGCTCCACATTGACCTGGCATAATTGAGACTTTGTATATGAACATATAATATATCCAAATTTGGTTATTTTCGTGCATCCGTGGTTTTGCATCTGTGATTGACTATAGACATTGACAAATGTCTTGGTTTTCAATATGTGAGAAAAGCTTCAGAATACCAGAATGTTTCAGTGATGTGGGCTGATTTTGTTTTTGAGAGGATAGTTTCAAGATGTACATTTCATCAACTGTGTAGCTTCAAAGTAAGGGAGAAGATAAAATATGCATGGCTTTTCAGTGATTATTTGTTGATGAAATGTTCATCCAAACATAATGTATGAAGAACATACCCCACATCATTCCCTCCAACTCCTCTCTACGTGTGGCATTAAGGTAAATTTATAAGGGGTTTGATATTGGTTCATCTTTGAACTGAGATCAAGACCTCTTCAATATTCTGTCAAGATAGTGGACATTAATTTGAAATAAGATACAATTTTTCATGTTCTGCCCTGAGGGAGATCTAAAGAACTGGTACATATGTGATTGCACCATACACCTCCACTCTAATAAGTCTTCTAAGTATCTATTAAAATTGTGTCTTGATCCAAAGTACGAATCGAAAAGAGCTGCTCAGTTTGAAGAAATATTCCCCATTCTCAATTACGGAGGTTATAAACACCACACTGTATTAAAGAGAAAGTCAGTTTCAGTTCAAAACCAATACCTGTCTTTCTTATTAGTCTTAGAGCACAGCATTACAAACTAAACCCAAACTGCCTACATCTTGTCTATGTTATCTACTAACATTCACTTTGCACTTTCTGTCAATGTCCTCATCATTCAACACCTCAGTACAGAGGTCTCTTTGTTCCTCTTTATTTTTATAACACAGACACCTCTGCAATCCACAATGGTGTGTTTTTAAATGTTAATTACGGTGAAAAAAATAGTGCCTTTTACAGTTTGTCAAATAAGGCTAATATTTAATTTGTGTGGACATTAAGATTATTACATGGACTTTTTAAAAAAAAATGGAACGTTTAAGTGAATAAAACTGTGTAAACAACACTATTTTAAAGATCATAAGGGAAAGCTAGCAGTATTTTTAATTATGTGTATTTAAACAAGAATTTAACAGGGAAATGCCTTTTAAGACAGATGGGTTGGGGAGGCAACCATACAATGATGACAACAGAAGGAGGACACTGGGATGCATAAAAATAAGATTGATTTGCTATTAAATTTTATGTGTTTAAGCTTAAATAAACTAACCAGTGTGTATATGTTTGTAAAAAGATATGATACAAGTGATTTAAACCTTGAAATCAACGTTATTATAGTTTGCTAAAAGTAACTTCACTGACAAGTAACAAGACTACTGGAAGTTGTCACTTGTTCGAGTTTGGCTGATGCAACTCTTGCTAAATCGTGGATGATCGGCCATCAAGGTATTCTATAAAGGAGAGGATTTGGACGCATTTTCAGAGACATCACCAGAACAGAACAGAGAACAAGCATTACATCATTACATCTGGTCTAAGAAGACAAAAGTTGACAAAGCCACCGGATATGAAGCTTGGTTTGAATTGTTCAGGTTGTATGTTTTCATCCATTATTTTATGTAACATTTTGGCTTATATCTGGTTTCTCAACAAATAAACATAAGTTTAGAATGAAATAAACTCATTATCTCACTGAAACTGCCTTGCTGTTTACTGACACTAGCAATCACCAGAGGGTCAGAGATTCTGGAGGAGGTGGGATTGAGATAATTATCCAGGTTCAGTAACCTCACATGTGTTAAGAGGTTCAGAAATGTAACAAGCTGTGCTTGTTCAGGCTAAATCTTTTCAGAGACAGCGAACTGGGATCTTTAACCCTAGGAGAAAAAGGGGTGGTGGGGGGGTGGTGGGGTGGGTAAACGTTAACATTATACAAAGCTATTGTCTGTTTTACCTGCATTTTTTATCACTCTTTAATTTAATATTGTTTCCTTATCAGTATGCTGCTACTGGAGTATGTGAATTTCCCCTTGGGATTAATAAAGTATCTATCTACCTATCTCTATCTATATCAAGACTACATTCTACATAGTCATCTCAAATATGGTATCACCATCGCTGCCTAAACCCATTTTTCTATTACAGGTTCAGTTCATAGAAGTCAGCCTTGAATCGGGTCAGGTCCACTGCAGGGCAGTTGTGCACAATGGGCTAATTGTATTAATCTGTTCATTGTCCAACCTTCTTTTTCTGTTCAGGGTCATGAGGAGCTTAGTACCTAAGGTTGGAATAAGCTCTGGATGGGACATCATTACATAACAGGACACACTCATATTGATTTTCTCCAGGCCAATTTAGAGTTACCAAATAATGTAACCTGCATGTCCTTTCAAAGGAAAATAGTTGTGAATATGCAACCTGAAGACATGGACAAGGATATGAACTGAGCACTACTTCCTGGAGCTGTGAAGTATAGTGCTACTCATGAAGAATACAATTCAAATCAATTTAAAGGATCAGTTTGGTATTTTTCAGGTTGAAGTTATTTATTCACATGTATATACAGTATACTGTATTAATTTGTAACATAAAATTATGTTCTACAGTGAAGCATTTTTTATATATTAAAAAAAATGTGTCTGCTGTTTCTGTTTTAAAATGAAAGTGATGGAGCTGGGGTCCAAACATGAAAACAAAATGTCCACTTTGAAGCAGAAAACAACTCAATTTAAGAAATTATGCTTTTGCATTTCTGAGGAATGATTGTGATAACAAACGTAAACTAGAAACAATAAGTTTTATCACAGATTTTTGGTAGTTTTTCTTAACGTAAGACTATGCATGGTGCTCACTTTTCTGCACTCTGTTGGTTGTGTTTTAACATTTTCCACAGACACACACCTAATTCATCATATTTCCATAGCCGCAGGCTGGATATTATCCTACTTTGTCTCTGCAGTTCTGTTTCTTCAACGGTTATATTCTGCAATGGGTTTTGAGAAAATATTCTCTGCACAAACATGTGCCATATGCCCAAGATA
The DNA here is from genome assembly GCF_900747795.2 of Erpetoichthys calabaricus. Lineage (NCBI taxonomy): Eukaryota > Metazoa > Chordata > Cladistia > Polypteriformes > Polypteridae > Erpetoichthys > Erpetoichthys calabaricus. Next base: position 63,919,887 of record NC_041406.2, on the reverse strand, counting down.
GTTATAGATATGTCAGCATGCCCTGAAGTCATCTGATTTGAGTGTACATCCACTGGGTGATTGATTGCAGGGTGACTGATGTAAAGATATTTTAACATGAAGCATGAGTTCAAGATTTTTCAAAGGGACATAATAACATGACATATATTCTCAAACCTACTTATTCCTGGTCAAAGTTGCCAGGCACAGCACCACGAAACAACGCTGAAAAAAAAAACATAGCAGGGCACTCTAACAAATGACCAATTTAGAGTCACTAGTTAAACAAACCTACACATCTTTTGAGATGTGGAAGTAAAAGTGGAGTACCTGAAGGGAAACCTACATAGATACAAAGAGACCGATTGCATAGAGACAATGACCAGGCATGACATTCAACATCAAAATGCTGGATATATGAAGCAGCAACACTGACCACTGTGCCACCCAGCTGCTTTACAATAATAATAATTGATTTCATTTATATAGCTCCATTCACTAAGTGAAATGCTGATGATAACGTGAATGGTAGGTAATATATGGGAATCACCAGGTAGATTACTGGTTATCACTTACATTAATGTGAACATAATTCTGCAATTACAGTTAATCCCTTAAATCTTCCTTAACAGGCATATGTAAACTTCTAGCGGTGGGAATAAAGACCTGAATTTTAATTCTGCCGTCTTTTTAGCAAGGGACTTAAATGCGTCAGCACAGGTGTTACGATGTGAATGAGTATGTAAGAAAAGCAAATCAGGGCATGGAGCTGAGGATCTGCTGTAGTCTTTTGTTATCTCGAGATGCAGTGGAATAATCTAACAACTTGAATATATATATATATATATATATATATATATACAGTATATATATAATATATATATATATAGTATATATATATATATATATATATATATATATATTTTTTTTTTTTAGATGGGCTAAATTATATTATCAGAAAAAGAGGTAATGCAGCTTGTTATTCTGTGAATAATTACCCCCCTTTAAGTTGTAAAAAGCAAATGAGGGCATACAATTGAGTAGCTTGAATTCTCTAAAGCTGCAAAATCAGACTTCACTTTATAAGGTCAGAAAGATTCATAATTAATAATAATAATGAGCTTATAGAAATTTTGATGTTAGCGAACATTTTTAGGCCTACCTTCACAGGCAATTAAAACACCAGCATGCACCCCAACATTGAAATAACTTCTAAAAATCCTATCACAGCAGGCAGAAACATTAAAATTTGGAAAGTTAGAAAAATAAGTGAATAAAGATGAAGTGATACTCACACCCCTGTAACCTGGGGACTGTGTCACTGTCTTAATGGTGTCTCGTAAAAGGCAGTTAAAAGAGGACAGCATCAGGAATGGCATCCAAGCATAAAAACCTGGGACTGGAGCAGCAGTCAACTTTTGTAAATCCGGAACGTATTTGTTAAACTTGCAGAGACAGCCATCATCCTCTTTATTTTTAAAAACCACTGTTGGCATATGTACACTGTAAGCTGTCTGTTAGCTGCCACTCAGTTCAAATGTGATCTTTGACCTGAGTACGATGAGTTTGTCATTAATGAGACCAATAGTGGCATCAGGTTCAGTGACAAGCAATGCTACAATATTATCAAAATGACTGCAAAACTTTTAGTAACAAGTGTTTAATAATAATAATAATAATAATAATAATACATTTTATTTATATAGCGCCTTTCCCATGCTCAAGGCACTTACAGAATATGAGAAGAACGGCAGGGTATACAGTACATAGCATTGTACAAACCAGATAAATAAATAAAGAAGATTACAACAGTGAAATCAGAGAAAAAAAGCCTAACAGACAACATAATTGATGGTCTAGCACACACATACAGGTTACATGAGCATCTTGACAGAGAAGTAAACTGAGAGAAGGGTAATAAAATCAAGTAGAGCTAAAAGCCTTCCTGAACAGATGAGTTTTGAGTTGTTGTTTAAAAGAATTCATGGAGTCAGCTGACCTGATTAATTTCAGTAGATCATTCCAGTGTCTGGGCGCTATACAGCTGAAGGTCTTGTCACCCATGGAGTGTAGATTAGTGTGGGGCACAACAAGATTGCCAGAATCAGAGGACCTTAGTGGGCGGGCAGGCACATTGTGATGGAGAAGGTCACTGATGTAGTTTGGCGCGAGGTTATTTAAGGCTTTGTAGGTTATTAGTAGGATTTTATATTCAATTCTGTAAGACACAGGGAGCCAGTGAAGACGGAGCAGGATGGGTGTGATGTGCTCACTGCTGCTGGTTCGAGTAAGGACTCTTGCAGCTGAGTTTTGAATAAGCTGGAATTGTGATATAAGATTAGAAGGGGCACCTGCCAGTAGGGAATTACAATAATCGATGCAGGATGTGATAAAAGCATGGACAAGTTTCTCAGCATTAGAGAAGGAGAGGAAGGAGCGAACACGGGATATGTTACGGAGGTGAAAGTAAGAAAGTTTCTTAATGTGATTTATGTGGGCGGAATATGAAAGGGAGGAATCAAAAATGACACTAAGATTCTTTACACTAGAGGCAGGTCTGATGAGATCACTGCCAAGATGGACTGGGAAGGAGCTCATTTTATTAAGTTGCATTTTAGTCCCAATTTGCAGGAGTTCAGTTTTGTTGCAATTTAATTTTAAAGAGTTCTGCTCCATCCAGGTTTTAATTTCACTGAGGCAGGTTGTGAGCTGAGAAAGCTCTGATGAAGTTCCACTTTTAACACTGAAGTAGAGTTGAATATCATCTGCATAAAAATAATAACCCAGTCCATAGCTACGTATAATATGGCCAAGGGGAAGCATGTAAATACAGAAGAGAAGAGGGCCGAGGACAGAGCCCTCAGGAACTCCTTGCGTGACTGGCGCTGAGCTAGATCTGCTGTTGCCAAGACTAACAAACTCTTGCCTATCAGTCAGATAGGATTTGAACCACTGAAGGGCAGTGCCAGAGATAACCAGCATGTTCTCCATTCTGGACAGTAGAATGTCATGTCTGACAGTGTCAAATGCTGCAGGTCTAATAGAATTAATATGCTGGTTTGTCCAGAGTCTGCTGCCGTAAGGAAATCATTGGTTACCCGTAGCAGAGAGTTTCACAGCTGTGCCGCGCCCTGAAACCAGACTGAAAGGGTTCTATCAAGTTATTAGAGGTCAAGTAATTGGTGAGTTGGGAAGCTACAACACGCTCGAGAATTTTTGACAAGAAAGGTAGGTGGGAAATAGGCCGGAAATTGTTAAGATTGTCAGCATCAAGACCAGACTTTTTTAACATTGGGGTTACAGAAGCAATTTTAAAAGTGAGCGGCACAGAGCCAGCGTCAAGGGATGAGTTTATTATTGTTGTAACAGTCGGGATTATGGCATGAAGGCAGGATTTAAGTAGTGTGCTGGGGATGGGGTCCAGTACAGAAGTAGTTGGTCTCATCTTACAAAGCAGGTCATTAACAAAAGCAGATGTGACAGGTGAGAATTTAGAGAAGGAGCTGGATGGAGTGGGAAAACAGGGAAAGATATAAACAGATGATGTATTTATATTAGTTGAATTATTTAGATCGGGCGGCACGGTGGTGCAGTGGGTAGCGCTGCTGCCTCGCAGTTGGGAGATCTGGGGACCCGGGTTCGATTCCCGGGTCCTCCCTGCGTGGAGTTTGCATGTTCTCCCCGTGACTGTGTGGGTTTCCTCCCACAGTCCAAAGACATGCAGGTTAGGTGGATTGGCGATTCTAAATTGGCCCTAGTGTGTGCTTGGTGTGTGGGTGTGTTTGTGTGTGTCCTGCGGTGGGTTGGCACCCTGCCCAGGATTGTTTCCTGCCTTGTGCCCTGGGATTGGCTCCAGCAGACCCCCGTGACCCTGTGTTTGGATTCAGCGGGTTGATGGATGGATGGAATTATTTAGATCTTTAATTTTGTTATGGAAGAAGTGGAGGAATTCCTCACAGACTTCAGTAGAAGAGGTAGTTGGGCCAGATGCGGGTTCGAGTAGTTTATTAACTACAGAGAACAAAACCCTTGGGTTATTGTGGCCACTTTCTATTATTCTACCATAGTGGGTGTTCTTGGCAGCAGTTAGTGCTTCTCTGTAAGCTCTTTGGTGGTCAGAGAAAGCCTGGATGTGCACGGTTAGGCCAGTCTTACGTGACATTCTCTCAAGGCGTTGGCCAGCTGCTTTCATAGATCGCAATTCTGAATTATACCAACGAGCTGAACGTTTAAAGGAAACCTCCTTATGTTTTAAAGCAGCTGTTTTATCTAGTGCTGAATGAAGGGCTGAGTTATAGTGGTCAACAAGACTATCTGGTGTTGATGGAATAGGTGAAGACAGTAAAAGATCAGAAATGGATCCAGAAAGGATAGAGGGACAGATATTTTTAAGGTTTCTGTAAGAGATTTGTCGTTTACAGGTAAGAGGAGGGAAAGGCAGTGAGACAGTGAAAAATACTGCTTTATGGTAAGAGAGTCCCAAATCAGTGCTGTAAATGTTGGCAACAGATAGTCCAGAAGTGCAGATCAGGTCCAGTATATGACCACCAGAGTGGGTGGAAAAATCAACACGTTGTGTCAAGTCAAAACAGTCCATTAAGGATAGGAATTCATTTCTCAGTTTAGATGTAGTAATGTCAATATGGATGTTGAAATCACCGAGAAGGATAATTCTCTGAGAGTAAGAGCTTAGGTGGGTCAAAAGTTCACTCAGATTGTATAAGAAGGGTGCATTGTTTTTTGGGGGACGATAGAGAACAATGAGTGAGACAGGACCTGATTCCGTTATTAGTTTAAGAGCCAGGCACTCAAGAGACAATGGACAGTCAATTGGGATTCGTTTGATGTTTAAGTCTGCTCTGACAATTACTGCAAGCACACCGCCTTGCCTTGAGCTGCGAGGCTCTGTGTGGAAAGTGAATCCAGGTGGTGTCGCCTCCGTGAGAGATGTAAATTCGTTTGGTTTTTGCCAAGTCTCCGTTAAACACAGAATATCATGTTTGGTGTCAGTGATGACTTCTGACAGCACCAATGCTTTGCTATTAAGAGATCTCGAGTTAAACAGTGCAATATTAGTTAATGAGGCTTCTTTTTGCACAGAGCCGTGGCCGGAGTTTATTTTCACATAATGCAAATTTGGCACACTAACACTTCTATTTCCAGGGCCATGAGAAGGATGGCTTATTCCTGAGCAAATGCTGCCGGTGGACTTTTCATTCGCAGCCCGGTGGTGGTGGCGACCTGACCCGCCATGTACATATTTCGGGCGCTGCAAAATACCGGCATCTTTTAGGATGTTCCAGTCAGACCATTTGCTCTGGACAAACTGTTTAATAAGAAGGAGTTTGTCATGAAACTCAGTATTTTAACATGATAGTGAGTGATACTTAACTGATAGTAGTGTAGAAGCAGCACAGCACAGCGGAGCCGGTAGGACAGGCGGGTGTGGTAGCGTAGGTGAACGGCGATAGCAAGCAGCAGAAAGCATAGCAGGAGGAGGAAGCAGGATTTGGATGTTCCAATACACAGCCACAAACAGTAACGCTTGGTAATTTCAGGCGTGATCGCCCCGGAGCCATAAGCCAAAAGCCAGGTTAGTATGAACATCAGATCAGTTCCCAGTCGTAGAGTACTGTAAAATGAAACGGGAGCAGATCAACATAGCGAATATAATTATGGAGACAGATCATCTCGAGGTCCTAGATCGCCAGGTACAAAGAAATGTTCGTAGGTCTCATCCCGTGATCCACAGACTCAGCTGTTCCCAGTAAAGTGGAGTACATAAAATCTGTAAATATTAAGCCAAATCCATGCAATTCGAGTCAGCTGAATCCACGAAGTATACGTACAATAAAAGAAGTAAAACAAGCGTAAGAAAGTGCAGAATTAAGGCGAATTTTGCGAAATGTGTTGTTAACAGGGAGGAGCAGCAACAATATGCTTGCGCCAGCGTCCCCTCACCTGTTAGATAGATGTTTATTAGATGTTTATTAACTTATAGTGCAGCCGAGGTACAGGAAATTAAATTGTCTTTCTCATGTATCATCATCTAATACATGAAGACATAGGTGTGGAGTCACACCTCCATTTATGTTTGGTTAGGCAATTAGTTTACTATGGTCAAATAATAATAACAACATAGTTTTATACAACATATAAAAGCAAAAATTGTGGCATAAATCATAACCTATTGTTCAATAAAATTAACAGAGGCAATGGAACTTGTATTATTATTTTTTGTGAACAAATATAGAACAACATCTACAAGGTAAATATCAATAAAGTCAAATGTATACAACATATGAGAGCCAATCAGGTGTTCTTCATGGATGGAGTTCTGGACAAATCTAATCACTACAGACAAATTCTCAATGTTACAGCAATCCCTGGTACCATCACTTTTAATGCAAAGTCCAGGAGAGTCAGCTTTTTCATATTTGGTCCTGATATCTTTTACCACCATTTTGGCAAGAGTCTCAATTATTTCATTTTGAATTACATTGGATGTGTATTTTACGTTGCCTGGGATGTAGTTTACAATTTCTGCAAGTTTGGCATCTTTTTTGATTGTGTAATCAAATAACTTAAGGAAAAGTCCCTCCTCCCCACCTTCGTGATTGTGACCACGCAGAGCCAGTTCATTGACTGCAAGGAACTGAAAGGCCTCCCCAATGCTTTTCACATAATATCTATTCTTTTCTATCTGGGTTGGACCCAGTAGTTGAACTATGCTTTCACCCGTCTCTGCACAGCGCCAATACTCTTGCCATGCAGACATGGCTCTGACGTGCGGGATACTAGATGCGTGTTTGTGGAAGCCGCCACCGTCTTTTTCTAGAGCTTTTTTCCAATTAGTGTAGCCGTGTTTGGTGAATATGTCCTCGCAGTTGGAATTGGAAACACTAAATTTGCGGCAGGCAAAGCAAAAGCTGGCATCACAGACAACAGAATATTCAAGCCATGGTCGAGACTGATACCAGCTTGCACTAAAACATCTGAGTGTCTTTCGAATGTGCGCTTGGGATAATTAATTAAAATGGGCTGGGATGGGCTATCCATATTTAAGTCAGGCAGACAGGACTGTATATTTTGTTGAAGGCAGAAGTTTGGAGTAGACACGGGCGCAGAGCTGGAGGATGGTGTGGGCTTATCTACATCTTTTGGAGTTTCAGTTCCCGACATGGGTGCGCTGTGCTCCGTGTTGGTAGGAGCGGTGCTGGGCTCAACTGTGGAGCCAGCAGCTTGCGGAGGGACAGAGGTTGAAGATGTCTGCTTTTTAATAAGCCACCTATGCATAGCCTTTGGTATTACCAACCAGAAAATAAAAGAAGAATGGAACATATACTCTATTTTAATTAAAGAATGCGGTCAACAGGTTCAAAATGTGCTGCAAAATGTGCGGCAAAGTGAACTGTGAGCAGCACTGTGCCTGTCTAGTGGAGGAGGCACTGACGGATACGCCCCAAATTCAAACGGGACAATTGGAAATCAACTTAGCTTTGAAAATCAAATGTTATTCTTCTCCAGACTTTTCATAGGACAGACAGAGCATTTCGCAGGGTGGGCACGGCTTGTCTCTGGGGGGGCAGTGCCCACCCCAGCCCCCCTGTGGTCACGCCTCCATATGTGAGCATACTTGCAAATTGTCGCCATCTTGCTTTAGTTCGGAAAAGCGCAAATAGAAAAACACTTCCAAAATTGCCCACTAGAGGGGGAAACACATGTCAAAGTACCCCAACTAGGAACCCAAGGGGCCAAGATGAATGTTGATAAAATAAAAGGTTTATTTTAGCGAACAAAAGGCAGTGCAAGCTCCAAAGCTCTGAAGAGCACAAAGGAGATGCCTGAAAAGGCAAGGTGGTACACAGTAAATAGTTTCAATACAGAATCCAAAAACTGTGGTCAAAAACAGAGCAGAGGTTCACAAAATAACAATAAGCACAGACCCAATCCAAAATCCAGAGGTGATGTCAAAAACAGAATAAGGGTTCAAAAAATCAATAATTGCAGTCCAAAAACGAAATCCAAAGACGAGTTTGAAAAGCAAAGCACAGTGTCGAAAATCCAGAAAAAACACAAGCAATGGTAATAGCAATAACACAGAATCTCACCAAAACTCTCTACTCCCTAGCATGTTCAATGAAACACAAGAAACTATGTGAGGCCCTCCCTTGAATAGGATGACAGGCTGTTCTTGGTCGTGATCACCGCCAACCAACTGTAAGCTTTCTTCATTGAGTCAGTCAGTCATTTTCTAACCCATTTCGTCCTGTACATGTAGTGGGTCGGGGTGGGTTCCAGAGCCTATCTCAGTCAGCAAGAACAATCCCTGGACAGGATGCCAATCCATCACTGGGCAAGCACACAAACACACACACACAACCAACCTCAATTTAGTATCACCAATACACATAAGCTGCATGGACTGTGGGAGGAAACGGGATCTCCCAGAGGAAACCTATGCAGACATGGAGAGAACATGCAAACAGCACACGGAGTGAACCCTGGAGGTAGCAGCACTACCATTGTGCCAACGTGCCACCCATTCTTCACTCACCTCTGGTCTATTCAGCACTATCTTGTTTGAGAATCTGTAAATATAGTTTAGTGTTTGTCTGTGCCTTGTTCATTCATGAGGTGATGTAAATATTGTAAATATTTGGTGTTAATAAGTGATAATAAAACTGGGTTTAAGCAGTTTTTCAATACAAAAAAAAATGTTCCACAATGAGTGTTATTTCAAGGATATAATGCCTGCCATAAGCCTACTTCATTCTCCTAATCTACTGTATATTTATATAAAGATTAGAAATGATAAGTTCAAAATCCTAATATCTAGCCATCTACTGAATCACATTCACCGAATGCATAATGTTGAAAAATCTTATGTTTTCTGTTAATATTCTTGATAGCAACCTTTCATATTGATTTTCTCGACCAAATAACATTAAAATTTTGCTATAATGGTTATATGATTAGTTGTTTCCAGTCCACATTATGATGAATGCAATGGCTAAATTTACTCTTCTGACAGGATAAAGACACTCACTGGGTACTAACTCTCTTTTGCCAAAGGCAATAGATGTATCACAGAAGTTTTGTTTTTGTTTCAAAAATAAAAGTCACACAGGAAAAACCTGAAGTAAAAAGAGAATAAAAACTGTGCTGCCATGGGGCCTTTGTTTACACTGGCCAACTTTCCACCAAAGCCATCTCCCCTCTTATTTGTCTTTCTCTGTCATATTCCTCACCAAAGCAAAACTTTTGTCTGGCCTCACACCTCTCTCCAGTCTCACAACAGCTCTGACCCAAAGCCAGTTTACCCCTAATCCCAGGACATTACAGGGAATTTAAGGGGCCTGTTTGCATAGAGGGATACCTGACTATATTCCTTCCTGCACCATTATACCCATGTAGCCTGTAAAGGGTCGTGTTTCATTGGCAGCTACCATGCTTGATTCTAGATAAAACTGCATGTTGTCTCCTAGCAGACAAACAAGAGGGTATAAGCCTTGTGCCAGTCACCTCTGACTTCAGACATACATCCATCCATTTTCCAACCCGCGGAATCCGAACACAGGGTCATGGGGGGTCTGCTGGAGCAGACATACAGTACATAAGTAACTTGGCTCCAGAAGGTCTAATGCCAGGCATCTGTCGACTTTCTCTCTCTCTCTCGCTCTCTCTTTGGACAATCTCACTCCTGACATGGTTGTTGTCCTGTAAAATTAACTCTCATGTCCATCCAGGGCTCCAGTCTCTCTTTCTTTCTCCCTGATGCCATCATGAAAAATATAAATGAATCACTCTTGTGGTGCTCAAGCATTTTATACAGTTTATTGTGTTTACAAAAAAAACTCTCTGTAGCAACATAGTTTATTGTATTTTTGAATTTTGGTTGTTTTAGTCCCTTTTGACTTTGTTTTGTTTTTGTATATATGGATTTAATCTTATGCTGCGGTTCATGAATCTACTCTGTAGGTTTATGATCTTTTGCCTATTTTTTTATTTTTTTGTCCCTTTACATTTTTGTGTTGTATCATTCTGCCTGATTTTGTACAATCCTTGGCTTTTTCTTGATTTCATTTTTGGATTGCTCATTATATACATTAACAAAATTTTACAACCTTGTTATTATGTTTGTTTTACTGATACTTCATCTTGTAATGCATTTGGATTTACACATCTAGTGTCATTCTATGGTGGTGTGCACCAAAATGCAATCTGTGACTTGGCTTCTCTAGCAAGGAAGCCAGTACCAAGGTATGTGTTGTGTTCACCAATGTTTTGTCTAATTTTTCATATCAATAAGCCGAGGTGAATAACATATGAGCTGCTATTTACAGTTTAAACACCATTGAGGAGCCACCGTACCACATACACATTATCAACACCCGATTGGTTTTCCCCATGAAGTATTGAGTGTCATCAATCACCAACACACGAACAATGATTCCTCCCTCTTAGAGTTTCTGGAGTCACACTGGATTTACAAACTGCTGCGCAGAAAGGGGCAGTTAGTGGCTGTGTGGCACTTCTAAAGTGGCACCCGGATAAATGGTGCACAGCTGTGCAGCCAGGCAACTTACAGGCAACACTGGTTCTCACTCTTACCAAGTGGTGGAGAAAGGCTTTTGAACTGGAGAGGGGTTGCTTAGTAGGCTCCCTCAATCACCCTCTCAATTCCCCCACTTCCTAAAATGCACACCTCACAAAATGAATGCAAATACCACGTGATCAGTAAGCTTTTATGACATCAGAGATGAGCGTAAAATTTTATGAGCAGTGCACATCAGTGGGGTAGCTTTCATGAGTGTTAAGCCTACACAAGGATTCTAAGTTAGCATTGTCAGCACTGGTAAATTGTGATGGGCCACCAGTGTTGTCTCTTTCATCACTTGCTACATGTTCATCTCTCACGTTATAATAGCTTTCATCTGAATCCATCACACTCTTTCCACTGTTACTTGTTTATTGGTTTTCTTCATCATTTCAGCTATCCTCCTCCTACTCATATTTTTGCAGTGCATTTTTATTAGACAATTCATCTGTTTCTCTACCTCTGGTCACTTGCTCTTTTTTGTCTCTGTGACTTTGTAGTTGTTGGTTGGCTTGTATCAAAAAAAAAATACATGCAAAGAATCAAAGCTGAAGTAAAAAGAACTTTTTCTAGATGTGTTTTTACACTCCAACGTGTCTTACTTGTGCTTACAGATAGCAGCATAATGTGTGGCATAAGCCTTGTGGCAAAATGGTACAGTTACACAATGAACAGGTGCCTTTTTAACTTTAAAACTGAATTCTGCATATTTTTTGAATGAGTTGTTATAAAAGAATGTAGCATTGTGTTGTTAAAGAAGATTTTATGTTTTATTGGATTTTTATCTCCCATTTGTGGGCCCCCATTTTGGTGAGGCTTAGGGTGCCCTCCCAAACACCTCCACTCCTTTTCCACCACTGATTTCTGACACTTTTTGTGTGTTGTTTAAGACAACATGCATGACGGACTTACAACCCACAAGCACTGCTCCTGACCTCTCACAGCAACATGCAGAATTGCTCGATTCTCATCAGCGTGGAGATCATAAGAAGGTTCTCTATCAGGCTACCCTGATGTCTGCCATCCTGTTGTAACTTTGCCTTCCCTGGAGTATCTTCAATATCACATTTTAATAATGTATTTTTGTACAATACTAAAAAAAATGTTAAAAGCACTTTTTAATTTTAGTTTTGTTAAGTGATAGATTGTTTGGAGAAGAAAATTATTCATTGCTGTTTGGTTATTTCAAAATCGAGTGCCCTCTAGAGTGTAAATCTATTACGCCTTTTAGTTGAGTCTTGGAATAAATATGCAATGGTGGCTTGATATATGGATATTTAATTGCTTGTAATTTTATGGAATCAGTTTTCAAAACCATGTCTGTCTACTGAATCACTATTATGTTTTATCCAATAAACATTAGCACAGATAAACCAGACAGAGTAATTAAGTACTTCCTATAATTAGAGTTTAGTGCATGTCACAGTTAATAGATAGCAGCAGGTGTTTGATTCTTTACAATTAATGTTTTAATTTGTGCAATTAATTAAAAATGTTTATATAACTATGTGACATCAGTTCACTAAAAAGAAAAGGAACTGAAGTTTATAGTTTAGCAATTGCTCTTGGAAAGGTTACACATTTCACATGGGTTTTTTGAATGATCTTCTTTTGATTTTGTACAAAAAATGCAGCTTGGCAAGATAATGTGCAAAATGAACCTTCTGAAACAAACTATACATATACGGAGCTGTTACTCATATTTTTTACATACAAATTGTCAAGGAAAAGAGTGCAACCAAGAAAGAAAGGAATAGAATGCAGTCTTGGCCATGACAAAGCACTTGAAAATACTAATGGGAGAAGGCAGGGTCCATTAGTATCTGGTAGACCTTGTTTTGTGTGGTACCCCAGAAGTGAAACTGGCAGAGACACCAGTGCCACAGGAGGAAAGTAATAACTGGTGAATAGAATAGAGTCCACCAGGACTCCCAAAAGCACGTAATCAGTAAATGCCTGTAGCACCTGACCATCTATTTAGTGGGAGAGAAAGAGAGAAAGAAGGAGGACAAGGACAGCTGGCAACAGACCTCTAACCTCCTGGTATGTCGACATGAGGTCCCTAACAAGGGGGTACAGGCTTCAGGCTGCTCATTTAAGAAAAATGTCGATGAAGATTACCAAGGGACAAGTACCCTCCTACTCAACTCCTAGCTGCAGATCACATGGTCATTGACTTAAAGGAGTGTGACTGTACCCCATTAAGGCAATGGGCAGCTTGGGACCTGCCATGGAGCGTATGATGGAAAAACAAACCACTATGTTGTGACGACTGAGATTTTGTATAAAACTACACTGAACTGCTTTTATCTGCAAGTTGCTCAGATACATTTAAGTGAACTGTGAAATGATTACCTACAAACGTGATTTTTCATACTTGGAACTATGGCCATGGGACCATGCATTATAGTTTGATACACTGCATGTATTTTGTCTATGCTTGTACATATTTTGGTCTCACTATAAAATTCACCTTATAATCCTGGGTTACAATAGCTGGTCAGTTTATAACTCAAAGGCCAGATGGTATGAGCCCACCCCTAGGGAACTGGATAAATTATGAATAAACATTGCTGAAAAGATAAAGTGTTATGCACATAGTTATGGTTAGTTAGTCATACTTCCATTGTCTTTGACGCTGTGCCTCTGTCTGTTCTAAAGCTTCCTCTACTTCTCTCTGTTCTATGCCACTTATTCCAGGTTTCTTCCCCTTGCCCCTCTGTCCCTTGCTTTCTCTATCGCTATATCTTTCCTCCTCTTTCGTGTCCTTCCTACTCTTCACCTTCCTACTGGAAACTATCTTTCCACTCTAGATGCTGTCCATTGTCATCCATGTGCCATACGTGTCCTGCTCATCTTATCATTCTCAATTTCCCTATTTCACTCAGCTCTATTTGACCAGTCCTTTTGCTCATATTATCATTACTATTTGTTCTTGGCAGTCACATTCCCATAATCCATCTAAAGTATCTTTGGTCAAACATGTCCAGTCTTCTCTTAATCACTTGGCTAAATGTCCAGCTTTCAGCTCCATACAAGGCTACCAGCACTACCAATGTGTTACAGACTCTTAATTTTATTCATAGTTTCATGTCTCTGCACCTCCAAAGTCCTCTTTCTAACTTAACAAGTACTGCTCCTGTCAAACCTAATCCATTCGCCACATCCATCTCACAGCCACCTTTTGTCTCGAGCTTGCTTCCCAAATATATGAATCTCTCTATTCTTTCCAGCTCTTGTTTGTTTCTTCTTGTTCATTAATATTATTTTTTATTTGATTGGTGAGAAGCTCTTTGACTTTGAGACAAGTGATACATTTGTATTATGGTCTTATAACCAGACTTTGCTATTATTTATTTATATTTATCTAATTTGCTAATAAATATTGCCTTGCATTACACAACTACATTTTGTCTGCACTTGTTGAGTGATTGAGAAAAGTAAATACAGGGTACCCGGAGTGGGTTGATTGTCACTTCTCTACCACAGGGATAGAAAGTGAGGAGGAACACCTCCAATAGTTAGCGTAAGGTAAAAGGCATACTTGCCTCCATTGTCTTGAGGATCCTGTTTGGTCTGCTCTAGGATATGCTAGTGAATCCATATCAGGATCACTACAAGAGTTGTAGGCTGTGTAGGCATCAGTCATAAGTGCTTTAGTGTGTGTGTGTGTGCTCAGTTTAGGGCGTGTGTGAGTTGGGAAGCTAATATTTAGCAATCCACACTACATCCCATGATATTACAGAGCCCTTATCACAATTACTGATCAGAACCCAGGGGTGCATGGATGCCAGGGACCACTAGAGAGAGTGCTAGACTGATGTCCTTGTAACCAAGCAAGGACTTCTCACCTTTAAAAATAATTCCAGGACTTAGATGGAGGAGACTCCAGAATGGGCTACCAAGTCGGTTCAGATCAAATGGTCTGGAAGGATGAAGAGTGAATGGGATGAAGGTTCACAGGTGCAAAGAAAGAGTGGTTGTGCTTGTGTGTGTGACAGAGAAATTAGCATAGACAGAAGTGACAAGAAGAGTTTCCTTATTGAAATAGTTGAGAGATAATATAGAGTAGGGTCCCAATTGGGTCTCTCAAGTGCCAAATGCAAGTAAACAATGCAAAGCCAGGAGGCCAGTGCATCAGCCTCATGTAGTTTCTTAATTATTAAAGATGCCTTGTTGTCACATTATTATTATTGTTGTGTTATTTTATTATTAAGTTTATTTAATTGGGTAGGCCTACGTTTAATCATAATTCAATTACAATGGTTACAATGGTTGTCAAGACATCTGAAGGTGGGGTGCTGTTCTGCTGTACCAATTGAAAAGGGACTGATCCAGCTGTGCTTTGGAGAGTCTGTTCCTGTCCTGGCCATTGAAAATGTTTGTTGAAAGAAAACTCACAGACATAGGTGAAGGGAAATAGTAGAAACTGAACTTTAATCACTCTTGTCAGCTGAACTGGGGAATCATGTTTATCCAGATGTTGCACACACTTGTGCTGCTTCATAAACAAAACTGATTTTGACATTTCTAAAGCTTTCAGCTGAAGAGATGCTTCAATCAAGAAAGGAAGTGGCCTATTGGTCTCAGCATTTCACTGACCATCTGCAGAAACAGAAAACAACTGCTATAGAAACAAAAAGAATTTGTTTCAAGGGCCTAATCTCTCAAACTGCTTGTGGAAATGCACTGTCTTGCTTTTAGCATATTCACTGTGGTTTAGTTTTCTGTCAGTGTTACTGCAGCAGTGTAAAGTTAACCTTTCTTTCATGTGGATCTCATTGAAACAGGGCTAACTTTAAACAGAAAGTTTGAATAGCCTCATTCTTGCCTTGCAATTGCAACATAAGGTGATTTAGGTAAGATGTGCTGTCGCATGATAAACTTACATACAGTATGCCATTTTTTTGCTCTTATACATTTTATATGCAGTGTACCACATGGTTCAGAGCAGCTAGGCTGCTTACCAGGCACTGTTGTTCACTGGCTAAGCTCTGTCAGTCACGACAGAAATGACTGTGTCTGTGTTCATGTCATTTTCTTCAGGAACTGGGTCAGCTCATTAAAATGATTTGGCCAGTTGTGTACCCCTGTATAAGGATCAAACAAAGTCACTCTTCCAAATCACAAACACAGACTGTTAAACTATGTCAACTATGGAATGACAAGTGTAGCCACTAGGTGGAAGCATGACTAAATAAGGCCCTTGAAAGGTCCATGCAGCTCCTCCATGTTCATAGCCTGTGGCCCCGCTGAAAACCAATGGGGCTGCCCTCTATCGGCCCGGGCAAGAAACTTTCCCGGCACTCCTTTGTCCCCGGGTCCTTCCATAGTTTGGGTGTTCTGGCCAGGCAATGGTCCCGGCCATCCGCCACAGTGCTCCACCGCCAGCTGAGCCTTGCTGGGTGAAGCGTCCTGTCCCGCGAGGGCTGTTCTTCTGTTGGATGGGGAGCTACTCTCATCCAGGTCACGGTTTTGTCCTGAAAAACATAAAGTAATAGAGGACAGGGAGACGCTGCGCCGACACCTTCTCCAGGCTTTTATGGAGCTCTTCTCCCTGCAGTGTCTCCACTTGTGACCAATTTGGTGGCACCTGAAATAGTGCTGCTCCCCAGCCTGCGTCCATGTCCTCCGGACATTAAAACACTGCAGTAACACCTGCTTCGCCGTGCACTCAGCTGGGGTCAGACCGCCCCGCCGCCCTCACGAAGAGCGGCCCTCCCTCACACATAAACACAAGGGCTCACGTGCTGCACTGTTAGGGGCCTCGGTCATACCTTTCCGAGTCCTCTTTTCAATCTGGGGTGCGGAGACAGTTTGGGTCTCTCTATGAGATAAAAGAAGACCCCATGCTGTCTGCACCCCTCTCGACTTGTGCAAGACCGCTGCCGATAATTGGGGCGAGACGCTTTGGGTTCCAGCACATACAAGACAACCCCTGTCTTGTGCTTCAGCCATTTCCACCCGCACCGCACGATCGGTCATCACACCACGGTCGACTGTCGGACACCTGGCTACTCACCTCCCCTCATGTTTTATATCAGGAGTACATTCACACAGTTGTCCAGTTTTCTTTATGGTACAGGAATCACTCACCTGTACCGCTGCATCTGTGTGACTGGAGAGTCCCGCCGCAAGTTTCCTGAGGCACTCCTGCATCATCCCCAGGGGCACTCCAGCTGTCTTCTCCAGCCTTTCCACTACCTGCTTCAGCTGGCAAACCATCTGTAAGAGAGACTGCACGGGTTGGAGAACAACCTCCAAATCCTGTACAGGCAACAGCAGGTTAGTTATCTCTGGATTCCAGGTTCTCTCATCCTCTGCTGCCATCCAGGAGCCGTCAAGCGCGCACGTGTCCTGCGCCGGCTCCCTCGGGAGTTCACTAGTGCGTATGTTCGCCGGCCCCGCTTGTAACTCAACATCCGCGGGGCTCGGGCACACGCCGTCCGCTCTCCTACCTGCATAGTGGAGGGCGGTCTCGCCCCCCACCGCTCCCCTCCTCCCTCAGATCAGTCTCAATGGGGACGAAGCAGTCCAGGCGATTCTCCTCTGCTGGTTGTCTTCCGGAAAACAGCGGGTTAACCTCTTCCTCAGCCAACTCCTCTGAGGCTGTCTCGCCGTCGCTCCATGGATCGGCGTGTTTAGGCCAAAGAGCAGAATCCACCGGCTCAGCTTATAGGATTTAGCTGTATGGAATAGACAAACAACCTTCGACCCGCAACACGTCTCCTCCGGCCAGCCTTTTCTTTACATACGCCGATCCGGGTGGTACTCACGACGGCAGACGATTGGGCGTCCGCTGTTTTAGGGCTCCACCTGGGCTTCTTTCTTCCCATCGGGTGGGAGCACGTTTCCGTGGGTCTCCGCGGCTTTCTTTTGGGTTTAGTGTGGCTGACAAGCCACTTGTAAATGCGCTGCTGGACTGCTGTGTGTGTGTGTGCGCCTGTGCTCTGCTGTGCCGGGCTGAGCCACAAAATTATTTAAAGGGCTCCTGCCAACAGACGGCCAGGAGACCCATCTGGGATGCCAATGTAGCCACTAGGGGGCACTCTGCCACCACAACCCAGACACAGACAGGCAGGGGACAAATTTGCCACACACCACACATTTTTTTACAGCTTCCTTCTTACACAACGCAAGGCACAGCACCGCACCAACACCATTCAGTCCCTTCTTGCCAGTCCTTCTCCCTCCATTCCTCTTCAGGCTTTGTCCTCTCCTCCTGACTCTCGCCCTCATGGAGTGAGGCTGCTCCTTTTTATAAGGCACCTGGATGGACTCCAGGTGTCTAATGAGCTTCTTCCGGCCACACTTCCGGGTGTGGAGGAAGCGTGACCAAATAAGGCCCTGGAAAGGTCCATGCGCCCCCTGGCGGTGGCCACGGGTTCCAACAGGGTTGAGCCTCCATGCTCATAACCCGTGGCTCCGCTGAAAACCAAGGGGGCTGCCCTATATCGGCCCGGGCAAGAAACTGTTCCGGCAATCCTTTTTACCCGGGTCCTTCCATAGTTTGGGCATTCTGGCCAGGCAAGGGTCCCGGCTATCCGCCACACAAGTCAATGGTGTGTGTCATGAAATCTATTTTCTTGAGCTTGGAGAGCAGAGCGGACAAGTAGTTCTCCACCAAAACCTCTAGTTTTCTTACTGTATTATTGCCTGATAAATTTACATGGCTCCACAACCATTTTCTTTACTCTTCAATTATGACTTAAAACTTCTTCCACCTTAACGTGTACACACATTTTTATCAACTCATTATTTCTTAAAGGTTTTTTAGCTTTTGCTAGGTTGTTCAAAACAAGCAAAGATGCCAAAATTGTATTCTCTTATATGTTATTAATATGATGTTTTCACACTGTGGTTTTGTCTTTTGTTTTGGTTGCCTCTATTTTGTGTGTTTTCACATTATTTGTGGTTGCTCTGCCTGCGGTTGGTCATGGAACATTGCTTTCTCCAGTGATGGCAGTGGCCTACTTTCAGTGTCTAATTTTGTGAATACTTTGCAAATCAAAAAACTTTCATACAATATTAACTGTTCTCAGTGAATCAAGTTACAACAGAATAATTATACTCTGCAATCACATTTCCAGTCTTGTGTTGATTTTGTGGGTTAGGCATTTCTGAAGTTGCTGTCATGAGTTTCAAAGTTTCCTTATATTAGCCGCCTTGCAGAATGGCTACAAACAGACAGTATCGCAAAGAAAGTCAACTTAGCATTCATATTATTTGATAAAATAAACTAAAATTGGTCACAATTTTTTGTTATCACAAATGAAATGTCTATTTTAATTACACTTTTTAGCACTGGTTTTTAATGTTTTTTTAGTTATGAATTTTATGCAAGTAAGACTTAAATTGTGCTGTGCTCATTCATTTTGAACAGGTCATTATTTAAATTGAACTGGTAGTAAACAGGCTTAGCCAAAGTACTTATACTTATGTACTGAATGTGTACATGTTATCACCAAGCCAATGGTCTGATAGAGCCTACAGGCCCCCTACCTGGTACCATGTCTTGATGCTGTGTTTATGTAGTGTTATCATGGGCCAGATTAAATACTATACAAGCTGGATGTGGCCTGTTGGCTGTTTATCTAAAATCACTGATCTTGAGGATGAACCACTCAAGCTACAAACAGGTGTTTAAACCAATTTAGATTATCCCAGAAATATAGCACATTTCTTTTTTGTCTTTTGTATTTTGAGTGTTTGCTTTTTTCCTTTTCGGTATGTTTTAATTTGACTAATAAACACACCGTTTAGTTATTTTTGTTTCCTTTGGCATTATCCTGGGTGTTGAGAGTTGCCATAAGCATGTACTTTTATGTTACAATATGAGTGATAAATGCCACTTCAAATTACTGAATTTGTATTTAACACTTAATTATAATTTACAATATACTATTAAAACCTCCATGGCTTTTCAATTTTATTCTTTATTATTATTATTAACATATTGGTGGATAAGGGTTTTTGGGCTGTTGGAGAGAGCAAATTACTTTCTACCCCAACAACTAATTAATGCCAACATGACAATATTCTCCATAGCAACAATACTCAGCAACAATATGAAATCAAAGTTAAAGCTGTTGTATGAAATAACATACTATTTTAACTTAAGTTTACAAACTGTCCTCAAAAGTTCAGAAGCAGTGTCTCTCTGAACAAAACAGTGAACTTTGTTAACTGGAATGTCAAAGGTGTCAATCATGATCTAAAGAGAAAAAAGGTATTATCTTACCTAACAGGTCTAAAGGCCAAGATAGTATTTTTACAGGAGACTCACTTAGTAAATACCAGTTTTGGTTGCAAAGAGACTGGTTTGGCCAAACCTTTCACTACAGCTATTCAAGGAAAATTAGAGGTGTGTGGATTTTAATACACAAAACAATTTCATTTGTAGTGTTAGATATAGTATCTGATCCTGGAGGGCTATATGTCATGGTGATGGGTAATTTATTTCAATCTAAAGTAATTTGGATAAACATCTATGAACCTAATGTGGATGATAAAGATTTCATCCAGAATGTATTTGCATTTATTCCTAATGTGAACACTCATAAAATTATAATGGCTAGAGATTTTTATTGTGTTTTAAATCCAGACATGGATAGGTCTACAACTAGAGTGGTAATAACATCTAACATTGCAAAAATAATCATGCAGTTTGTAATAGATCATAACTTATCAGACCCATGAAGATTTTAAAATCCAAACTCAAGAGCATGTTCCTTCTTCTTACCAGTAACATCACAGTTACTCAATAATTTTCTTTATTGGTAATAATGTTTTGCACACTATCATATCTTGCAAGTATGAACTTATGTTATCTCTGACCACACCTTCTGAGCATGGAGCTTAAATCACTATGCTGTACACTCTCATTTCGTACCTGGCATCTTAACCCCTTGTTAATAGCTGATGAGAAACTGTACAGAACTCATCTCCCTGCAAACTAATTATGTTTTAGAGACAAATGCATCCTCAGAAGTCTCTGCAGGAATACTATGGGAAACTCTAAAGGATTTTTTAAGAGGACAGATTATTTTATATCTTTCCCACACAAATAAATAAAAGCGTCAGAGTAAATTAATGAAATTACTAGAATCAATTAAGAATATGCCAGGCCTCCAAATAAGACAGTTTAGAGGCAAAGTCAGGCTTTGCAATCATTAACCTCTTCACAATAAAAGAAACAGAACAGTTCATCTTTAAATCATGACAACAATATTATGAACACGGGGAGAAGGCTAATAAGATCTTAGCTCAAAAAATCCACAAGCAGTCGTAACACAATAAAAGAGATTACTAACACAGATCAAGATAAAACTATTGACCATAAAAATGTAAACCACACATTTAGAGAGTACTATAACTGCTTATAATTCCCCCCAGTTTAAAGATGACAAGACACAATCTAAAGAGTTTTTTGATGTATTACAAATACCATAGCTAGATACTGTAAGTGCAGAGAAACTGGATAAACCTCTGATACTCTCAGAATTACTAGATGCTATAAACTCACTCCAAAGTGGGAAAGCAGCAGGCCCTGATGGATACCCAATGGAATTTTATAAAAAAAACTTTCAAACACTACGGTGGGCTGGCGCCCTGCCCGGGGTTTGTTCCTGCCTTGCACCCAGTGCTGGCTGGGATTGGCTCCAGCAGAAACCCCGTGACCCTGTCTTAGGATATAGCGGGTTGGAGAATGACTGACTGACTGACTTTCAAACAAGTTGGCCACACTACTATTAGCAACATTTATATTAGCTAGAGACACAACATTATACCTTAAACTTTTCAGCAAGTATTCATTATTGTCTTTCCAAAGAAAAATAAGGACTTATTACAATGTGCATCATACAGACCAATTTAATTTCTAAATAATGATGTTAAGATACTTTCCAAAGTTCTTGCTAGAAGGACTGAGACAGTGCTTCCCTCTGTAATATCACAAAACCAAACCAGATTTATTAAAGACAGACACTTATCTTTTTTGTTTAATGTAATATACACACCAGAGATCTTATTATCTTTGGATGCAGAAAAAGTATTTCACATGGTTGACTGGGAATACCTGTTTACCACACTGCACACATTTGAGTTTGGCCGAAACATTTGTGCATGGATTAATCTGCTCTCTATAAGCCCAGAAGCCCCCGTTCATATTAAAAACATTATTTCCAAATAATGTCATTGATTTGGAATTCGCATCCATGCATCCAAAGGGCAACTCTGCAACAACCTAAAGCAGAAGGGGACACGGCACTACCAAACTTTCAATTTTATTACTGGGTGACAAACATACAAGCTATAAAGACCTGGGGTCTCATGTATAAATGGTGTGCACGCAACAAAAATGTCGTGTATGCCTGTTTCCATGCTCAAACCGCGATGTATAAAAACTAAACTTGGCGTAAAGCCACGCACATTTTCATGCCAACTCAATCCCTGGCATACGCAAGTTCTCCGCTCGGTTTTGCAAACTGCCGGCACCCTGCGTCAAAGCAGTGCTACTGTTCCTGTGTGGTTACCCTTTCTTTTTTAGATGCACATCCCTGACGGCTTTATCAAATACACTGAAATTAACCGCGTATTGTTTATTAGTTTAAGGCATCTGATTGTAATTAACTCGTAACAATATAATGGTCCACGGAATGGCCAAACTATTCCAAATATAATAGCTGTTTTAACATGTGAGGACACAGTGTTGCAGTGCTAGCGACAATCTGGTGCCCTGCCCTGTTCAGGGATTGTTCCTGTCTCGCGCTGTATACTTGCTGGGACTGGCGCAACACTGGATGGATAGATGGATAGAATAATTAAACATGTACTACGAAGATACAACTTCAAATGTTTTATTGAGCGCATTTATCATGTTTAAAATTGTCCAAAATTTATCCAGGGCAAGATTCAACATATGAACGTTGCAATTTTGCTCCAGCCTCACTGGGCCACATGTTCTGGACCTGATGTATTTATCCCACTGTATCTGAAACACAGCTCTCAAGAAGCTGATCGAAAAGAATTATCGGGATACAGCATCAAGCACACACTGCCTCAGCCATGCGCTATTTGAACTGCTCCTATACAGCAAACGCTTCAAAGCCTTTCCTGTAGGGACTTCGAGGTTTAGAAACAGTTTCATCCCAAGAGCTCTAAACGCTCTCAATCAGTCCATTAAGTGCTCCATCAAGTGCTCCTTATAGAACTGTTTGTACAATTACCTCACTGTAAATTTGTGATACAGTTATAATAATGCACAACCTGAGCCACTTTATAAAGTGCGTATTTACATATGATGATGTGGACACTTTTTGTGACTGAAGACAGAGAAGAAAATTAAAATTAGTCAAAACCTTTTATTGATACATACCAGACAAGGGTAAAATGACAGAGAAACACAGTCCTAGGACACCGCGCTTCATCTGCCTCGAGCGCAGATGTCCTTGCTCTTTTATACCTTTCTAATCTCCTGATCGTTGACCACGTAAGCAATAAAAATAGCGTCCTGACTCATTGTATTTTTCCAATTTTGTAAAGTCATTACCCTAAAGGTATATTTTCTTGTCACACACATCATCAAAAGAAAACTTCCAGAAAGTATACATGCTTTTTGTCACGTACGCAAAACACAAACAAGTTTCATCATTCTTGTCCTATTTTCTGTACACACATACATTTTGTTCAATTACATCATTTTATGTTTTCACACTCCTCCCTTTTTGAACAAAATGATGTGGGCAATATAATTCTATCTTGAAATGGTTGATGAAGGGGAAGGGGGGGGAAAAATGGAAGAAGCTATACGAGACATGCGCTCCTCATGTAGCATATATGCCCTTTCCATAGAGGCGGTAAAGTACTTAGATATTATATAGCGAAACAAAGGGATAATACAACAACCAACCAGGAGGAGGAGGCAAAATGTCACAACCAAAGAAATGAAAACAGATCTTATCCATTTTCCCCAGGATCCGAAGGAGGATGCAAACCACTGATCCCAGGGATTTGTAATGCCAGAATTAGTGGAAAGTTCTTTAGAGAGAGCAGTGAGGCCTGCCAATGCACGAGTTATTGATCCATCTGGCGCGATATTATTTGGAATATATGTACAACAAGCATCACCAAACATAGCACAGACACCTCCCTTTTCCGCAAGTAACATGTCCAAGGCTAGACGATTTTGCCAAGTCATCAGAGAAGTACGATCAATCAATTGGATTGGAGCACAGGTACCAGACCAGTTAGGGGGAAGGCAAATAATTTGGCAAATAATTTGGACCTACGGCACATCCACCAAATATCTGATCTAGGAGTGGTTTGGGAGAGAAGAAAGGAAGACAGAACGGTGTTCAGAGAAAAGTTAAAGTGGATGAAAGGGTGGAAATATTCATAATCTTAACAGGAGAAAAATCTGAACCAAAAGTTGGGGAGATGGGTGTGTGTGCCAGAGAATGAGGGGTGTTAGTAACAGGATTGTCAATCTTAATTAGAAATCTCCCTAAAGGGTCTGTTCCAGATACATATGCCCCTAATACATAAATACCTGAGTCATGTAAAGAGGGGTTCTTCAAAGTAATGATCAAGGGGTTACAATGGTTGTCAGCACATTCATGAGAGGCATGTCCTTTTATGATAGAAAACCGATTTTTTAAACCGTATTTTTGGGCCTCAAAAGGTTGATAACCCCAGTCCTCAGTTCCAGTGTTAGCAAAAACCCATTGCCAGTTGTCGCAGTCACTTCCCCTCATACACACGTATTTGTCAGATCCGGTCCACTGGGCTTGTCGACCAGTCCCACAGTTGATAATAGAGCAGAAATCAAACTGCACTGATGTGGTAATTCCTAACGGGAAAGTCAAGGTGACCAGGGCAGTAGACAAGGGAAAAGAAAAGCATAGTAGCACAGCAATCAAGGGTGCCATCTCTTGCAATGTGAGGCGTGAATCCAGGCAGGCAGTCCTTCAACTTTCACGGCGTGTGGTGTGGATAGAAGAATTTGGAATGGTCCTCTCCACCTAGGCTGATGCCAGTGTTTCCTCCGAGTATCTCGAACCAGGATCCAGGTGCCCAAGGAAATTGGTAAATCCTTGGAAAGGGGGCTGGTCCTCCAGGCTTGATTAACCTGCTGGTGGATTTCCTTCAACGAGGTTCGCAAACCTGCAAGACTAGAGAGAAGATCATTGTCCACAGTATGCAAATTCACATTTCCTACAACCATGCCAATGGGCATGGGACGTCCGGTCAGAATCGCAAACGGCGATAGTCCCAGTTGTCGGTGTGTCCGTACCCTTAGTCCCATTAAGCTAAGGGTAGTGCATCCGGCCATGATAAATTAGTTTGTTCACAAATTTTTGCGAGTTTAGCTTTTAAAGTGCCATTGCATCGTTCTACGATGCCTCTGCTTTGGGGATGGTATTTACAATAGCCAGGTGGTTAATTCATTTATAATGGAGTTCACAAAATGAGTGCCATTATCTGTAACTTTTGAGGGATACCCCATCTTGGAATAATCTCTTTAATTAGTGCTTTAGCTATTGTTTTGGCATCGTTGTGTTTTGAAGGGAAAGCCTCTACCCATCGGGAGAACACATCGACAATCACAAGACAATATCGGTACCCTTTAGACGGGGTTAGTTCAATGAAATCCATTTGGAGGTGTTCAAACGGACCCATTGGATTAGGGGTAACGGCGGGACTTACCTGGGTACCTTTTCCCACATTAAACTTTTGACATATTGCACAGCATCTGCAAAATTGCTCTGCATATGTAGAGAAACCTACAGCTTCCCAATGTTTTTCAACATCTCGAACCATGGCATCTCTTCCTGCGTGATCGAGGCCATGGGCGATTTTTGCCATTCCTGGGAAAGAGGCTTTTGGGAGAAAAGGTTTGTTAGTGTGTTTATGAGTCCAGACTCCATCAGAGAGGGACCCTTCTTTGGACCATTTTCTCCTTTCGATATCCGTGGCTGCACTCTGTAAAGAAATAATTTGATTATCAGGGTCCTGGTCATTTCTCTGTTGGAATAAAGAAATTGGTGTGTTATTATATGCAGCCTCTTTAGCAAAGTGGTCAGCTAATTCATTTCCTTTGCTAACAGGATCCTGTGTGAGCTATCATTTAACAATCGCTAGCTTCGATGGTTTGGTTATAGCTTCTAAAAGGGATTCGATCAATTTCTGATGTTGGATGGGTTTGCCAGTACTGGTCTTAAATCCCCTTAGTTTCCATAGTGCTCCATGATCATGGCAGACTCCAAAAGCATACCTGGAATCTGTATAAATTGTTACGATCTTCCCTTCGGACAGCTGACATGCTCGAGTGAGTGCTACGAGTTCAGCTGTTTGTGCACTTAGCTTGATGAAATTCGATTTGCTTCCAGCAGGCGGTCCCCTTGGACCACTGCGTAACTAGTTGAGATGTGAAGTCTTGGCTTGTACTAGGATAGAATGTACAGCATAAGGCACTTTAACTGTTAGGGGGCTCATGAGAACTACATCCGTGCTTGCTAATACAGCTTCTGTTGTTACAGCCACAGCACGAAGACACGGAGGAAGTGCTGCGGCCACTGGATCCAGTTTTTTAGAAAAATAAGTCACCGGTCTTTGTTTATCTCCATGTTGTTGCGTCAGTACTGCATTCATAAATCCCTGCTTTTCGTCCACGAACAAAGTGAATGGACGAGAATGATCAGGCAAACCTAGCGCGAGCGCAGATAGAAAAGCAGCTTTGAGGTCACAGAGAGCCTTCTCAGCCAGTTGTTGCAACGGCTGTGCTCTTTCAGTAAAATTTAGAACCCACTGTCTGCAGTAGCCCAGAATACCTAAAACAGACATAACCTGTTGTTTTGTGACCGGTCTAGGAAGATTTTGGATGGCTGTAATGCGATCGCTAGAGAGAGCTCTTGTTCCATACGTAATGTCATGACCTAGAGTTGTTTTGATTAGCTGCAGCTTAACTTTAGAAACTTTATGGCCATTTTTCCTCAGAAACAGCAACAATTTCTGAGTATCTATTGTACAATTTTCTTCCATAGCGCTACATATCATTTCCATCTACATACTGTATCAATGTATTACCTATTTCCGGCCAAAAGCCGTCTAAATTTTGGGCAAGAGCTTGTCCACAAACACAAGGGGCTTCAGTGTATCCCTGAGGCATGACGGTCCATGTCCATCGGCGGTACCGCGTTTGACGAGATCGGGATGTACGGCGGAGATGCCAGCCTCTGCTTCGGGAGACAAAGGATATTGGGCACGGTGCGGGCGGAAGGAGGATTTCGGGTGGATCACCAGAGGCTCACAATGGGCTATCCTTTGAAACACTACTTTAGTTATTAAATGGTCAGGAGTATCAAAAATACCTGGAGTAACTTGTAACCAGTCTGTTCTTTCAAGGCATTTTTCTTCCCATGGTCCTATTTTCCCCATTTAACAGTGCGTGATTTTGCTAAGGA
Organism: Erpetoichthys calabaricus; assembly: GCF_900747795.2. NCBI lineage: Eukaryota > Metazoa > Chordata > Cladistia > Polypteriformes > Polypteridae > Erpetoichthys > Erpetoichthys calabaricus. The sequence goes on along the minus strand of NC_041406.2, from coordinate 63,892,845 downwards.
AATATGAGGCACTGTGCCGCCAAGATAATATATGTGCTGTGAGCATGTAAGATGAACAGAAGCAGCTGCCTTTGTGGAAGAAATAAAAACACAGGAGATGTGAAGGGTTTCGGGGCAAATACCAGAAGTAAGGAAAGATTCTAGGCAGGGGGTGTCTGCTTCTATAGGGAAGTATTGGGCAGTACAGTGTAAAATGTCAGGGCCTGTAAATTGGGAAAAAGACAAGAGGAAAAAGAGTGTAGGGCTTTGAGGAGAATGGTGTGTAGGGAAATATCTCAAGTCCATGCTGCAAAAGAGGGTTTGGGGTAAGGGGTAATTTGACACAACAACTTGGGGGTTGAACAAGGTATGTCCGCCAGGACGTGACTGGACTTGAAGAGGTTTTGATACTTGAAGAAGGTGAGGTTGTCCAGAAGCAGTAAGCACAGTAACAGTTTCGTTCGAGGCAGGGACCTTTGCCAGCGAGCGAGTGGCACCAGTGTCGATTAAGAAAACAGTCTCAGTGCCATCAACGAACAATGTCAGTAAAGGATCAGTCTCAGAATTATGGGTGAGCAAAGGTAGTTGAAAAGAGTGGCTGGAGGTCCCAGCGTTTTCCTATGGCCAGTATGGTTGGTCAGGGGTGTCAGAGAAAACAGGTGGAATAAGGGGAGGTGGGGGCTGTTGCTGTCTGTAAGGGCACTCCCGACGAAAATGTCCAGTTTCGCCACAGTCGTAGCAAGAGAAGGAATTAGCATTGGAATTTAAGGGAGAGGGAATAAAAGGATTCTTAGTGTGGTCAACAGGAGGAGCTCTAAAACCACCTCGTCCTCTTCCTCGTCCTCGTCCCCTTCCTCTAAAGCCATATCCTCGACCTCGGTCAGGAGCATTCCTGGTATAATAGTTCATCTGTGCTGCCAATAATTTGGCATGAGAGTTCGATTCCTTCTGCTTAGTTTGTTTTTCAGCATGTTCAGCATGTCGTTTGACTTCATCAAACGTGGCACTTTCCCACTCAATACAGGAAGTGCGGACCTTGTTTTGTATATCAAAGCGCAAACCGGAAACAAAAAGTGGAACTGCAGCTCGGGTGCGGTCATCAGCATTTCCCAAGCCCGAGTGATTAGCCATAAGGTCTTGAATCCTATGTGCCCATTCATCAACCGTTTCGTCTCTCTTTTGTTTTGCAGCAGAAATAAGGGACCAGTCCGTTCCTTTTTTATATTTTTCTGCAATATTTTGTCTCAACGCCTCCCATTGTGGGTTAAATTCGCCTTCTCCACCTATCCCCTGTCCTCGAGTTAAAGCTGGGTTCCATACCCATGGAACGTCATTGCGGACACCCCTGCTAACAGTGGCCCATGTGGTCCCAAGCTTTCGACGAAGTACCTGGGTCCATTCAGCAGCATTAGGCTTATACATGCTATCTAACTGATCAAGTTGTTCAACAAATTTTAGTCCTCCTACTTCCTTTGGATCTGGAAGTGCATTCACGACATCTTTTAGTTCTTGGATGTCCCAATTCCGATTTATCATAACTGTTGTGGGATTTTGGGGTCCAGCTTGATGGGCAGGGTTATAATGGGGATTGGGAACTTCTATTAAAGGGCAAGTAAGTGACAGAAGAGAAAAAAGTTGGAGCTGGTTTGTGAGTGGAGGTTTGACTTCGAGTGCATTTGGAGACGGGGGTTTGTCTAGTACAGGGTGGGTCATCACGATGGGTTGAGGGGTCATAGTGATCTGTGCCTGGGGAATGATCAGGGGAAACTTCTGCTAGTTGTAGTGCAGGGGGGGGCAGTCGGAATGGGGGATAGAGGAGGGGATAATAGAGGTGCCTGAGGTTGGTTCTGAGGAGGGGAAAAAAATAATAGGATAAATCTAAACCTGTCTTCTTTTCTATAAATTTTCTAGGAGACCCATTTTTACGGGGCGTCTGTTGATCCTCCGAAAATAATCCTTCCAGCATTAATGATTTTGATCCCCCTGTGTGGCGATTAACAGGCTTACTGTTATAAGTTCCCATTATGTTCCCTTGCCCTCCCGGGTCCTGTATTTAATTTTCCAACTATATACTGATTCGCCTAATCCCTTGTGAGTATGAATCAGCGAGGTATTAAGTGTGCCACTCACTATTCCCTTACTGTTCCCTTCTTTAGTTCCAAGGGGAGACACCTAACTATCGGTCCTGTTCCAGTTCCCAGGAGAACACGGTATTGTTGCTTATTCTGTATGTAGATTTATTTATTTTTCCATAGCGCTACATATCTTCCATAGCGCTACGTGTCATTCCGTTCCTACCAGCAATCCTGCAATCTGTGCTCTTTTCGGTTTATATTTCCATACCACCCCGTTACTCGTCCCGTTAGCCTGTCCGCTCACATCCCCGGATTCCAGCTCAGGTGACTTCGTGTCCGATTCGGTTCAGCAGAATACTACATCAATACGTCCAGCCGAGTCTAGGATATGGGTGAGGCCAGTATCCTTTCGTCAGACCTTTCGTATGCGTCAAACTGCTTGGGTCAAGTCTCCATCACCTTAAGCAACCCGTTGAGATATGAGTATGACTAGACGGTCAACAGGAAACTCGCCCTCCCGTTATTTAGAAAATAAAAAATGTTCGGAAATCCCCCGGTGCTTACCCCAGTCTGGAAGTGTGCAAGCTCTGTCTGGAAATCCGTTCAGTCACCGTGGATGTAGCAAAGAGGAGACCAGGGACTCCTCACGCAAGAACTGTTTCAGGACAGGGCAGTCCTAACTTTTGCCGGAGCTGCATGCTCTGCTGCCGGAGTACTCAAGTTGACGGCAGTCCGCTGGTAAGACGGATCACTGAAATGGTCTCGCTGGAGGAGTCGACCGGCCGTCTCTTGCCCCACATTGGGCGCCAAAAACTGTGGACACTTTTTGTGACTGAAGACAGAGAAGAAAATTAAAATTAGTCAAAACCTTTTATTGATACATACCAGACAAGGGTAAAATGACAGAGAAACACAGTCCTAGGACACCGCGCTTCATCTGCCTCGAGCGCAGATGTCCTTGCTCTTTTATACCTTTCTAATCTCCTGATCGTTGACCACGTAAGCAATAAAAATAGCGTCCTGACTCATTGTATTTTTCCAATTTTGTAAAGTCATTACCCTAAAGGTATATTTTCTTGTCACACACATCATCAAAAGAAAACTTCCAGAAAGTATACATGCTTTTTGTCACGTACGCAAAACACAAACAAGTTTCATCATTCTTGTCCTATTTTCTGTACACACATACATTTTGTTCAATTACATCATTTTATGTTTTCACACTGACAATATCATTTTTAAGATGAAATGCAGCAAAATATGTTTTTTACATTATACAGATACAATTTTAACATCATTTAAATAATCTATATTGTTAGTAATTAAACATGTGAGGACACAGTGTTGCAGTGCTAGTGACAATCTGGCGCCCTGTTCAGGGATTGTTCCTGTCTCGCGCTGTATACTTGCTGGGACTGGCGCAACACTGGATGGATTGATGGATAGAATAATTAAACATGTACTACAAAGATATTTCAATGTTCCTTAAAAGTTTTGAAGAATCTGCGTCCTAAGCTTACAGATGGCTTGACATCTATTACAAAGCTGATTGTGTGGTGATTGGGTACTTGGAGAAAGAAAAGGAAGGACAGGAATTGGGGGTTAGTACATTTGAAAGAGACAGTACTGCTGCAATAAATTATTTCATCGAAGGTAGCGCACAGCGCAGCAAGCATCTAGCATGAGGCAGGAACAATCTCTGGACAGCGCGCCAGCTCGTCAATATCACTGCGCCACCATGTTCCCATGTTTAATAACATGCTTAAATTCTTATCATCATGAAATTGATATCAAGTATACATCTCAGTATTTAATTTATTCAGACAGCTGTATTATCATGAATGTAATGAATTCTGTGTCCTGTCAGAGGAAGAGAAAGCTCGTTTAAGGAGCACGTAGTGATTCACACACATAGAGCACATAGATGAACAAATAAAATACAAAGCATTCAATGTTCTATATTAGTTACGATGGGATTTGAGAAACTAGTAAATTAAATGATTTTAAGATGGAGTTTATGATGTTCTACTTTAATGACAAAATAAACTATGTGATTAAAGTGGAAATTTTGAGATTAAAGTTGACATTTCAAGCTTTTTTTGCCACTGTGTGCCTATTTTTTGTCTTTTCTCTGTACTCTAATAAGCTTCCATAAGACTCTCAGATGGTGGGCTATGACTCGCCTTTTCACAGCGACTTTGATATCTCACAACTTTTTTTACTTCGGGCACTGCGCGACTTTGTGAACTTGAATTTTCGAGTTTCTCCGACACTCTATGTCACTCGATCAACTTCCTTTTGTTGTTTATACCACTGTTTAAACCAACAAATAGTAAGTTTTTCCTATCTTCCACTTGGTGTTCGCTGAACTTCTTCTGTTTTCCCCCATGCTTTTGCCATTGTCCTTTCACAGAATGCTGAGCTTAAGGGCTATTTATATTGATTTGCATATTCAAAGAGGCGTAATTCTGGGAGGAGTTGGGGAGTGGCAGCAGGCACATGCACGTGTTACTTTTCACACTGACCGTGATTTATGTAGCAGAAGAATGTGGAAGTTGGTGTACGCATAGATTCATGCATCTGGATTTTTTTGTACGTACACACATTTCCACTTTTGCCCTTACGCCATGTTTTAGTGTGAATTCTATGCACGCTGTTATGCATGAGGCCCCTGGACATCGACACAAATTGATGAAAATATATAATCCTGGTCTGCAATAAAAATAAAATTTTGCTGTACTTCTTTAGGCGGCATGGTGGCGCAGTGGTAGCGCTGCTGCCTCGCAGTTAGGAGACCCAGGTTCGCTTCCCGGGTCCTCCCTGCGTGGAGTTTCCATGTTCTCCCCGTGTCTGCGTGGGTTTCCTCCGGGTGCTCCGGTTTCCTCCCACAGTCCAAAGACATGCAGGTTAGGTGGATTGGCGATACTAAATTGGCCCCAGTGTGTGTGCTTGGTGTGTTTGTGTGTGTCCTACGGTGGGTTGGCACCCTGCCCGGGATTGTTTCCTGTGTTGGCTGGGATTGGCTCCAGCAGACCCCTGTGACCCTGTGTTCGGATTCAGCGGGTTAGAAAATGGATGGATGTACTTCTTTATGTGCCTACTTGGTGCCCCAGTAAATACAAATTATTGTCAATATATTGCTAATCCGATTGTCCACCAATAATTCAGAATATGGAACCAATGCAGGACAGAGAAGCTTTTATCTCTTGTACCTCTACATGATAATCACCTCAATATTTAATATCTGGAAAACATCTGGGATTAAAACACTTAGAGATTTGTATATAGATGATGTCTTTGCCGCTGTTGAACAATTACACTTCAAATTTGACTTCCCATTTACAAATTTTTTTCACTACTGTAAAATCAGAATTTTCACTAATAGGAACCTGCCTAATTTTCCACACCTCCCACCCATTTCTATTCCAGAGGCAATACTGGTCAGTCTAGAAGACAGTCAGCATCTCAACTATATATAAAAAGATTTTAAAGTCTCTTCCTTTTAAAGATCCTAGGGTGCACTGGGGAAAGGATCTTTCACTTAACATCTCTGAAAAAGAGTGGAAGACAGCCATACACTCCAGCTCTATATGTGCAAAGCATTCAACTTCATCCAACTTCAAATGTTTTATTGAGCGCATTTATCATGTTTAAAATTGTCCAAAATTTATCCAGGGCAAGATTCAACATATGAACGTTGCAATTTTGCTCCAGCCTCACTGGGCCACATGTTCTGGACCTGCACCAAATTAACAGCATTCTGGACAAAAACCTTTAAATGCCTATCAGACAGCCTTGGTGTCACAAACATTCCTAACCCATTAACAGCAGTGTTTGATGTACTCCTGGATGGGCTTCATGTAGAGAAGGACAAATTGATTGTAATTGCTAATACCACACTACTAGCACATGGACTTACCTAGCTCCAATGGAAGAATCCCAGACTACCTTCTTATAAGTTAGTGGGTAACTGATGTTCTATACTATTTGAAATTGTAAAAAAAAATTACTTAAAGAATATGTCCAAAAGTTTTTTAAAAATATGTCAAGATCTAATTCTCCTTTCTTTGTTGTTTTTTAAAGATTTGCTCATGCTGCACTCTCTCCTCTCTCTCGGGTGGGAGCTGAATTATGGTTTGTTAAGCGTGGCATGATTGTATGGAATGTTGTTTTCTTCAAATAAGATCAATAAAACTAAAATGATGTATATAATAAATAAATAACATGACATACTCATTTTTAGTGATCCTATTAATGAACACAGGGCCTGGATCCTACTCTGGCAGCAGCAGGAACAAGGCAGAAACCAACCCTGACTGTAGCACTAGAAGTCCTGTCCCCTTCCGGTCCCAAAACAAGCTATCCATTCTTCTTCTTCCTTTTTTATTGTCATGGATGGTGTGACCATGGAAGATGAAGTTCTCAGTCTTATACTCCTGGCCAAGCTCCTTGTGTTTCCAGGGAGTACTCTGGGTCAAGTTGTGGAATTGAAGTTCCTGATTTGCAGAATCGCTGCAGATTGTCATCCCAGGGGGGTGGGGAGGTCCGCCTTGTACAATCTCCACCAATTGTCATTCCTGGTGGGGCTGGGTTCCTACATTGGAGAATCACCTCACTACTGAAGACTGCCCACTTTGCAAGATATAAATTTTGTAACGCCCCCCCCCCCCCCTTTATAACAGTTTTCCGCGTTCAAACCGTTTGATATTTTCGACGTAAATAGCAACTGATGATACATTACTGCTTATGCCGTTAAATTATTGAAAAAGTAGTGGCCAATATGTGCTTCATCTTGAACACAGTTATTGCTATACAAATTTTGATGAAATGTAGACCATATGTAAAGATTGTAAAGTGTATGCTCGAATAACATTATGCACAGTTTCATACAATGGTTTAAATATGAAAATATGAATACATATTAGAAGATTGCATTACTTTAGTAAGAATTTTATTGTAATAATTAAAACACCATCAAATGTATTAGAAAATTGTTTATTTTGAACTTACAAAGTAAAAATACAAAGAAAAAATAACAAATTAATGTAAAGGATGAGCCTGATGCATTTTTAAAAGTTCGTTAATATCAGGTTCCACTTTCGTTAAAAACAGTCGTAAATCGCCACGCTCAGTTATATGCAATCGGTTCCTTTTCTTAGATAGTAAATTCGCTAGAGCACTAAACGCATGCTCAGCCAAATAAGAAGATGGAAATGCAATTAAAAATATCTGCACTATTTCCCATAATCCAGGGTACAGTGTCGGTATTCATTTCTGAAGCCAGAACTCTCGGTATCCACTTTTGAATTTTATTTTTAGTTCTTCATTTGTTGTGAGTTCTATGAGATCCACTTCTAAATTTGATGATCCTGCTGTGTTTACATGTGAGAAAGGATCTAGAACCCAATTTGGTATATTCATGTTTAGAATATCCTTGAATCGCTCATTGAAATCAGCATGGAGAACCTCCAAGTGTTAGCAGTACAGTGGAACCTCGGTTCACGAACGTCTCGGAACACGTACAAATCAGGTTACGACCAAAAAGTTTGCCAAACTTTTGCATCTGTTCACGATCACACACTTGGTATACGAACAAACCAGTTTCCCTTTCGGTTTGTGCGTGCCGATGATTTCCGCACATACCTGTATTCAGTACTGCGCTATACATTGTTCTTGGGGCATCATGTAGAGGGACTCTCCCTCAAAACTATAACCTCCTCTCAACCCAGCTTCCAAAAGGCCAGTTTTAATAAATAACTAAATAAATAAAGCTGGTGCAGGAGAGAGAGAGCGCAAGCTTGCTGCTGCTGAGAGAGAGACAGAGACAGCAAGCGAGCCTGCACATGCAGCTGAGCAGAGAGCCTTGGTGTTTGTCTCAGTGTTATTCAATGTTTTTACATTAGTTTACTATTACACTGTGCATTCTATGGTATAATTAAATATTTTTGTGCTTAAAAATCATTAAAGAAAATATATTTATATACAGTTCGTATGGTCTGGGACAGATTAATTGTATTTACATACAATCCTATGGGGGAAATTACTTCGGGTCACGACCAAATCGGGTTACGACCAGAGTTTTGGAACGAATTATGTTCGTGAACCGAGGTTCCACTGTATGTAAGTAAATCTTCCTTTTTGGGAGACACTGCTGATAAATTTGAAAAGTGGCTATATTCCCCTCGGCCTAGATTCCGCTTGAACAGAAGAAGTTTCTCCACAAAAGTGGCAATAACGTTTTTTTGTTTTAATTAAATTCAATTCATCACCTTGTAATTGTAGATTGACTTCATTAAATATTTTATAGAGATCTGTCAAATAAGCGATGTCATTTTTGGATGTAATCAGGTTGGCCCGCAATCCGTCGTCTCTGTTTTGTAGGAACTCTAGTACTGAATCAAACAAATTGTAAAATCGATTCAGACAAATACCTTTTGAAAGCCAACGAACTTCTGTGTGAAGCAGGATACGATTGAAATCTTCATCATTTTCACTACAAAGTTGGCTAAACAATCTGTCACTCAATGAATTGCTTCTAATCTTGTTGACTGCTCTAATAATGAAATGGAGTGACGTATGCAGGCGTTCACTTAAATTCTTCGCAACCAAATGTTGACAATGAAGAACACAATGTATAGCGAGTACATTTGGTACTGCTTGTTTCAAATGCGCTATGAAACCCTTGTGGCACCCTGTCATTGCTGGAGCACCATCAGTAGCAGCAGACAAAATATTACGAATAGGAATGTCTTTCTCTTGAAAAAACTTATTCATTGTATTAAATATAGATTCTCCCTTTGTGTCCGCTTCCAAATTTTTAGCAAATAATAATTCTTGACAAACTTTTTCTTTTTTTATGAATCGTACATATAAGAGTAGTGCTTCATTATTTGGGAGAGTTGATTCATTGAATTGAATGGAAAATTGCATGTCTTCAAATAATCGTACAATGATTTTTCAACGTCTTCAGCCATTTCAATGATTCTTCTTTGCACTGAATTATTGCTCAAAGGAATTTTCCTGATGATATCTGACACTGGCTTATGAAGCACAGTGTTTATTACTTCTTTTAATGCCGGCAAGATTAATTCCTCGCCAATTGTGTGTGGTTTTCCCGCTTTTGCGATTAATAACGAAATATTATAAGAAGCTTGTAATCCGTCATTATTTTGTTTAGTGGACGACGCAAAAAGTTTTGATATAGTTAGACGTTTAAAATATTTTTCTTCTAGTACTTGAAAATAGGACAAATCTTTATCCTTTTTGTCAACATGCATTTTAGTCAAATGCTCTTGTAGCCTAGAAGGCTTCATTGCTTCATTTGAAAATACTTTTTGGCAAATCAAGCACATATGTAATAATTGATTCGTACGAGACTGAATAAAGCCATATTTCAAATACTCAATACTGTACTGTCGACATTTCTTCTTAGATTCAGACATAATGAAGTAATAAAATTTGCAACAATATTCACAAAATAAAAGATTTAATTTACACTTTGTATGACTCCTTATCTATCACACTTTCGACTGATGATTGTTGGCAAAGCACACAAAAAATAATGAAACTTATTCCTAAACCACTGGTATTTATAGATTTGAAATCCAGCCCGAATCGACTTGCATGCATTGACTTGTTTGCAATACCATCATACTCGTGCTGTGAACAAGTCACTGCAAGCACCCATATTCCCGTCGAAACATGCTGAATTGCGTGAATTACCTACGTAATAGTTGTCCAACGTACTACTAGTTAAGACTCGTCTGCTGCGCGGATAGACTAAAGCCTGTATGACACGATCAATTTTTACAATAGCAAAAAATGAATACATTTTTTAAGTATACAAAAAATTGAAGTTAAAATATCCTGTATGACACATTCAATTTTTTATTTTGCACGCAAGCGCACTTTGTTCATCCGACCACGATATTGTCAGAATAATTATAAATAATAATTAATAAATAAAATAACTACAGAAGATATAAACACCAAACCTACAAAACATAACCACAGAACACAGTTTAATAAGTTTAGAATAATATTTGCTTTGTCTTTTCCCTCTAGTTAGCAATATAAGTTGGTACTTAATAGGCTAACTAAAATTTATGATTTTATTTATTTCTTGCCATTATTATTTTTACTCATAATATTAAATTATATAAAATTGGGTTTATTTTTGTACAAATCAGTTAGAAAAGTGATTTTTATATATTTTATATATATTTTGGAATGAATATATTTGCTATTGTAAACATAACCTATTATACATACATATATAAATGCTCTATTTTCTCATTAACATAGAAAATTGATATATATTTCTGTCAGACATGATCAATTTCCATCCATCCATTATCCAACCCGCTGAATCCGAACACAGGGTCACGGGGGGCTGGAGCCAATCCCAGCCAACACAGGGCACAAGGCAGGAACCAATCCCGGGCAGGGTGCCAACCCACCACAGATGATCAATTTTCAAATGATTAAATAATTGAAATAGAAAATTGATGAAAAAATTGATCGTGTTAAGATTGGCATAAGATGAATTAAAATGCAGAATTTAAATTTTAAATGATTATTCAATTGCAAAAATCACGAAAATAATTAATTTTGAAATATATGTTAATTTCTTCTAAAAGGAGTCACCGACCCCTAGACTGCCTGAACGCCCCCCAAATGCTTCTGAACCCACTATCGCCCCCCCTAGAAGGCTTCAGCACCCACTTTGGGAACCTATGGCTTAAACTGTCTGTGGCTGGCTATCACAAGACACTCCACAACTCAAGCGCGACCCTTTTACATTATGTACTGTCATGAATCCTGAATCTCCACAACCCAAATCCAGACAACACACAATCCATTGTTTAAGAACTTACTATATGCTTTAGAATATAATGAAATTTTTATAGATGCTTCATGTTGCATAGTTAATAATCATTAGAATTCTTTTACAGACCCAGTAAAACTTTCATAAAGAACCATAAATTACGTAATATGCTAACAAAATAGATTATTAGTTATTTATATAAACAATAACTACAATTTCAGCAACCATAATTGTGACTTGGCTTTGTGTTAAATGTTGGATTGCCTAATGCAAATGAAGTATTACTAGATAAAACAGGAAAGTCTCCTTTTGGCAAACACGGGTATCATCCCTAAAGGCAATGAATTGTCATTAATGCTGAGTTAAGCCCTGTTTTTAATGTGCCATACTCATTTCCTCATTCTGATGTAACTCTTGCCACAAACCTTTGCAAAATTCCTGCTAACAAAGCCGTGAATCATGATTGAAGCTGCTTTTCTAAAGGAAGGGAAATTTGTCACAGTACCTAACTCTGGTATTTTCATCAAAATAATTTTAAATCATTCACCGCTTTCATTCTACATAAACCACAAAAAAAGAATTAGAATAAACAAAGTTATTGTTAATTAAGTGTACTCCAGGATAATATTAAACTGGCCAGACACACCAAATACAGTGGACTTGGTAGGAATATAGTTATATGTTATGCACTGTTTTTGCAAGGGATCATGGAAATCTTTGCTATTATGGAAATAATACTAACCACTTAGCACATTAAATGTGGTAAATTGGATTTTAGAGACACCCATTTATCCAGTTATGGTTATCTAATAGAGAGGGCTAGAAGAAAGCTCAAAGAAACACTTGTGGTATCTTAATGAAAAAAGAACCCCAGCTAAGGGTATACAGAGTCAGTGGAGATGCACAGGGCAAAAGAGAGCTCCTCTAGGAGCAGGCATAGGCAATAAGGAATTTAGATAGATAGATAGATAGATAGATAGATAGATAGATAGATAGATAGATAGATAGATAGATAGATAGATAGATAGATAGATAGATAGATAGATAGATAGATACTTTATTAATCCCAAGGGGAAATTCAATTTAATGTTGTACTTTGCCTCTGGCAAGTGGGAAATCAAATTGGTGGCCAACATGTTTCACCTTCATTTGTATGTTAGGGCAAGGAACAGCACAGTTTCTGACCAAGAATGCAAATATATGTGTCAAACCTGTTATACAGAAGACAAGTGACTGTAGCTCAATGGTATCAACTCCAGACACAATTCTGAAATTGGCTCACCGGTGACTTGATGGTTAGGTATGGAGTAAAAATGTCAACTCTTTGCTTAATGTGTACTAGATGAATGAGGCAAGAATGCTGGAAGTGAGGCATTTTAATTTGTACATAGCCTGTAGATATATAACAAGTTTGCTGCCATAACCTAATAATCAGATTTTATATAGGTAGGTTCAAAAAGGGTAGCCATTGATTTATTATCTTTATATTCCTCTGTGCTACTTTCCTTTACATAAGATTCCAGCACTTTAGATTTCCTTCCTTATTTTCTGGTGTAGGTTAATTAATTACGAATTTTAGGACATGTCTGCAGGGGTGGCACATTGACATCTGATTCGTACAGATTGAAAAATAATAAAACAAAAAAAAAAATCACAAAATCATTTCAGTTTTATCATTTGTTAAACATTAATCACCTGAAAGCCATCATTAAAAGTGCTTAGTATGAAAAACCCTGAATGTACATTTACCTTTAAATTATGTAGAGTGTAAAATGAGTAACCTGATGGTGTTTATGTACTAATGGCATCATACTGTACAGTATGTGCCAAGTCTGGAAATAATTGTGAAATATTAGCATTTTAAGTGCATTAAGCCTTTCCCACATTATGCACTTAATGTGAACAAAATGGAGACTTTAATAACATCGCACTGATATAAGATCTTGTCATTTGTTCAGCCATCAAGAAAATGTTATAAGTCAATGAAACAAACAACTACAGTTGAGTCATCTGCAAGTCTAATTCTCAACTTTTACTCGTGGTACCATAACAATGTATTTTCTGTAAACAAATAGTGGCAGATAGATTCTATATTTAATGTATATGCAGTGCAGCGGTGGGCTGGCGCCCTGCCCAGGGTTTGTTTCCTGCTTTGTGCCCTGTGTTGTCTGGGATTGGTTCCAGCAGACCCCCGTGACTCTGTAGTTAGGATATAGTGGGTTGGATAATGGATGGGTGGATGTATATGCAGTGTAGGTTCCATAATGCTATTTGTCTGGTTTTCATTAATTATTGATTGATTTATCTATTTTTGGTGTTTTTATCAACTGTTCTGAGTAGACATACAAGTATAAATTTATATGACAATAAACTTCATTTGCATAAATAAATATAATTTTTTTAAAAATCAGAAATCAATTTGTCATCTCAGCCAGTTCAGCACCTTCTATTCACCTTGTAATCTAAAAGGACATTTAACATTTCTTTTAAAATTTTCCAAAGTTGTGTACATTTTTGCTATTGCAATAACTCTTAAAACCACTCTTTTTTACCTAATTACTGTACTGTTGGAGATGTTGCAGCAGTGGCCATCAGCTGAATCAGCTCTCATGCTTTAATGCCTAATCCCATGAGTGGACGACCTTTACGAGTGGCTGCAGAAAGCTCAATACCTATCCACATTTGTTATGACTAAGGGCTACTAGCAGATTCCATTGATGGACTTGGCCAAGGAAAAGGCACCCCTAGTGGGCGCAGGCTGTATCATGTTCTCCCATTTGGGCAGCACAGTGTGCCTTCAACCTGGTGGACAACCTGTCTCTGCCCCATAATGCCTATAGTGCAACCTACCTAGGTGTCATCATAATTTACTCCAGAATCTGGAAGGAACACGTGCAGGTTGTCACACACGTGCGCATAGGAGGAAGCTGAATGGACCAAATGAAATTAATTCCACGCCAGGGCAGGGGGTGGTGGGGTGCACTAAACCTTCCTCTGTTGTTTCTGCAGACCAAATACAGGAAATTCTGCCTGAGGCAATCCTGACGACACTACTTTCGGTTTCTGACCCCAAGAATAATGTCACTTCCGGCTCTAGCTCTAAAGATGATTTCACTTCCGGTTCCAAAGCTGACGTCACTTCCAGTTCTGGCCCCAAGAGTAACCTCACTTCCGGCTCCACCTACAAAGATGACTTCACTCCTGGTTCTGGCCCCAAGAGTAACCTCACTTCCGGCTCCACCTACAAAGATGACTTCACTCCTGGTTCTGGCCCCAAGAGTAACCTCACTTCCGGCTCCACCTACAAAGATGACGTCACTCCTGGTTCTGGCCCCAAGAGTAACCTCACTTCCGTTTCCGGACCTCGATGGCATCACTTTCCATTCCCTGCTTTAAAAAATGGTCAACATCAGTATACCTCAGTTTAATCTTGGACTGAGGCTGATTATTTCACAAGGTATAGCATGTCTTAAGAGCGCTTCAGGTCATCCACAGTACAGATTACAGAGTAACTTCAAGAAATGTTATTTTGGTCTGACTGAAGCCAAATACCTGGGATATGTGGTTGGCTGGGGCAGAGTCAAGCTGCAATGCTCCAAAGTGGCTGCCGTTCATGTCTGACACGTTCAGAGTTTTCTGCGTTTATCATGGTATTAGCAACACTTATGTCTCAGTTCTCAGAAGGGACTGAGCCTTTAACAGACATTAAATGCTGAAGCAGCTTTTCTGTGACCTTAAGGGGCTCTCTTATGTTGATTACATCTAACTTCTCCTTGCCTTTCATTCTACAGACCAACACATCTGATACTAGCCTTGAGGCAATCTAAAGTCAGATTGCTGACGGAGCTGAACACCCCATAATGTACCTTAGCCACAAACAGTTGGATTGAGAAACAGATTATGTGCCAATTGAACGTGAAGCCCTCACCATCAAGTGGGCCATTAGCCAACTCAGGTATTACCTCCATTGGTGGGAGTTCACACTATTCACAGATCACGTCCCCCCTGCAGTGGCAGGCCAAACACAATGAAACAAAGCCCCAGGTCACTCTGGTTTTTGGCCTTACAGCCCTACAAGTTCAATCTCCGTCACCAAAGAAGCTCCTTTCCACCAATGCTGAAGCATTTTTCCACGCCCATGACTTCTTGACTAGCTCTGTCTGGGGACATGCTGTAGGGGTTGGGGATGGAGTCATGTCACACACATCTGCTTAGGTGACACCTTCAGGACTGTGTTCAGATAAACTGTTCCATCATGGGGTGAGAGTGCCATATCTCAGCCAGGATTCATCTACTGACTGGGATTGAAGTTCATGGTTAAAGTCTCTTTTGCTCAGTTTTGATCCTTTAATTCATGTACATAATGTTTATTCTTTATTTTTGGTTTTGTCTATGTTTATATGTAGCCTGTGTGCCAGTGTTCTATACCATGTGTTTTAGGGGTGGTTCCAAAACAGATAAGGCCATCTTCCAATCACCACCAGGAATTGCCCTCAATCCTATAAATTAGATGACCCTCCATAGTTCCTGGTGGTTAATTTCAATTGTGCTAGGGAGTTTTTGGTGAATTCTGTATGTTTTGCTTTGCATTGTGTTTATTGTGACGTTTTTGACTCTGTTGACCTTCTACTCTATTTTTAACTTCACCTTGGATTTTGTATTGGGACTGTGTTTGCTGTGGATTGCCTTGCCTTTTCAGGCAATTCCTTTTTGTGCTCCACATAGCTTTTTGTGCTACAAAGTATTTTTGTTAAAAATAAATCCTTTATTTTGCAAAGATTCTTTGAAGCCCTTATATCCTTTCCTTTTGAATGAATTGAATTTTTCATGACGATCCTTTCTTTCCATGAATGGTGGTATACAATTTTCATGGTGCCAGGGTGCATTACATGTATTCATTGCTATGGTGGATCCAGTTTCCACTGGTTTTAATCAGATCCACCTTTACAGCGCATACGTCTTCTGCAGGTTTCTGTATTTCCTGGAATTATATCAAAGTTGTGATTAAATGACAGGAAAAAAATAATTCTGTCATCTGAATTCTGCAGACATTAAATATGTTTGATAAAAAATAATTAAAGCAGATAATACCAACTCCATTGGAGTCCCAAAGACAAAATACTGTCAAAGGCTGCATTTTAGGCTAACAACATAATTATGGCAGCATTTACTGCACAGGAAGATCTGTGAGGTTCATTTACAATATGAAGTAAGGCTAGGGCAAAAGGTAACTTTTTAATATAAGACATTTATTGTTTCATGGGTTTATTTTTCTAAAATCTTGGAAAAATAGAACAATTTGAAATTATTCTGGAATTGCAGAAGGAAAAGTCTGTCAGGTCATTGGAAGGAATGAATGTGTTTAAGAAAGACCCACAAAATCTTCATGCAGTCTTCGTCTTTGTAAACAACTTGACTTTTCTATTCTGAATGGATCAGTGATGTGCATTTGGAATTTGACATCTATTACTTTTTGAATTTTCTCCTGGTGTTTGTATTCCTGTTTTGACTCCCTTGTTATTTTTTGTAATAAGAGAAGTGCCAAAATGACTCATCGCCTTGTAAGTAGGAAAATATTATTTATTAGACTCAAAAGCTGCCTTATTGCTCTATAGTCCTGAGTTCAAATGTCGGTGCTTGGCACTCTCTGTAGTATCATGTTTTCAAATTTTTCAAAGTCTAAATGGCTTTTTCTGTACACACACTGCTTTTCTTACCACATCCCAGCTATAGTCATATTTTTCTGTTACAAGAATACTGGAAATGTTCTACATCACAGTGTCAGTGACAGCCACCAATGTTGTGGCATGAGAACTGTTGTGCATAGAGGAAATTAAATTAATAAAGAAGACTAAATATTGTGGGTTTTTGCAAAGATTTGATAATAACCTCAGTCATTTGTTTATGAAGACTTAGTTCAGATTCTAATGAAGCTCCTTGAGTAACTTTACCAAATTCGATAATGCTGCGCCATTTTAGAATCCATGCTGCAATGGCTAATTCTTGCTATGGTACCACATACTGGTAAAAATCTAAACACCACTACATATGTTTCATTATTATTATGTATTTCTGTTAAATTGCCAAATGTATTTTTTATATATTTATAGAGGCGCAAAAAGGGTAAATTAGGAAACTGACACAGTGAGTCAGAGGCAGAGATTGAACTGGGAACTTTTAAATTTAAAATTTACTACCACCAGTGTCTAGGCTATACCACCCGTCTATAAAAGTGACATTTTGAAATGTCTTGAAAGGTATATGATTTTTAAGAGCCAATCCATGGTACATTTCAAGCTTACATTAAAGGGTGTTGAATGCTGGGTCCCTAGTCAAACAATCATTATTAAAACTTTCACTAACTTTCACCTGGGAGACAAAACAAAACACTTGTCCTAAGAGAAAGAAAAAAAATTCATAACATTAAACGTCTATGCAACTTTTACTACTAAAAAGTAAAGTGGAAGCACATTTATTTAGGAACCACCAATATATTTGTCATCTGTTTATAGATAGATAGATAGATAGATAGATAGATAGATAGATAGATAGATAGATAGATAGATAGATAGATAGATACTTTATTAATCCCGATGGGAAATTCACATAAGATGATCGCAAGCAAGAACTGACAGCATTGCTTCTGGTTTCACAAATGCACGTGCTCATACATAGTGGAACCTCACAGTACAAAAGAATTTCACTGTAAACACTCAATAAAAATGATGCAAATTATACATATAAAATTAAAAAATAAAACAAATTGCAATTCGTGGTGCATTCCTGTGGTTAACATGTCAAATCCTCACCTGTCTAAACATCAGCACCAAATTTATCGCCAGAATATGTACATGGTTGAAATTGACTTGCTAAAGCAAATTTATAAACAGATGGGGAGAAAACGAACAGAAAGAGGATGATAAATGGAAAGACAAGGAGATATAAATATAGACAAGGGCATATCTGAATTTTTGAAGTATACAAATATTAAAAAATCAGAAGTCATCAAAAAACAATAAAAGGTCAAATCTGACACAACTATGGGTAATAATGAAGCTTATATGTGGTTTACATCTTAACACAGGATACTGGGAAAAACCCTATCAGAATAATACTGATTCTTTTGCCTCAAGCCCCTGTGGTTTAAATAGCCCTTGGCAGAAGATCGAGGTCAATAGTACTAGTACTACATATAGGGATTTTCTGCCACTATAAGTCATTCAAGGTGCAGATGTCTTAACGTACTGGATCTTTGGACTAAATGGAGTGAAGAATTATGCCTTGATAATGAGGAGTAAACTGTTTGAGATAGTTTAGGTGTTGTTTATTATTAAAATATATGTTGTATATATCAGAGTATAGTGGCACTTAACACTAGAATCCATGAAGCCTACAAAAAAACTCGTAATCCTGGGCCACTTTAAATTTCTTCGCACCTCTCCATCAGCACCTTCTGTTTTGCAGATGTGTCGATCAGTACAAGCAGCCTGCTATCCCATTCTCAGAGCACAAGTCTGTTTATCTGGTTGTGAGGTGCCTGGAATTGTAAAGTGTAAATAATATATCGTCATTTGGAATACATACATTTCATTTGTGTTCCGTGTTTTCAATGATGTATGTAAATGTAGGATGACAGGAAATGTGAGGTAGAAAACATTTTTCATGTTTTAGTAATAATTGACAAAATGTAGACATGAAGTGTATAATGTGTGAAGACTGAATTCCAAATATGAAATAAACATTTTCACAAAAGGTACATGTATAACAAAACAAGTGTGCTTTTTTTCAAGAATATAACTGAAGAAAAAGAAATCGGGTTAGTGTATGACACTAACGTGACTGCTTGTGTGGTGCAGCTGCAATTGCTGACTCATAATCAAGAGGTTCCTGGTTTGATTCTGGGTACTTCCATTTTGAGTGGTCAGCTGTTCTTATTGCTACTATTATAGAATGAAAACATACATTTAATTTGAGTCTGTAACAGCCGGTGTAAATTTATGGTACTTGTAAAAGTTAGTTTTTTTTTTTTTAAATATGTGAAACATCAGTATTATAATAATATAAACTATTGTGCTGTAACAGTTCTGCATTTATGTGATTCAAACATGGGATACACTGTTAATGTATCTGTCATTGTTGGGACTCCTTATTTAAATAAAATTGCTACTCAATATGGAGGGCCAAGAGGGAATCCTGTTCTGACAGGAAATCTCTCCATATTGTACAATTTTTAAATTAAGCATGAGAAGTAAGAAGGAATAGGGGAAAAAACATCTAGGATTGCTGGTGAAACCTGTGTGGATGAAAAAAAAACCATTGTTAAAGGGATTACAATTACAGTTTCTTTCAGATTTATAATAAAGTAATGTGCACGTCTGACAGTCGGTGGAATCTAATAATTTATTTGACTGGTTAATCTATTTTAAATGCTGTGCATTCTTAACCTGAAAAATATTAATGTCTGTTTATAATTCAAGTCTATAGTGAGGCTGTTTATTTATAGCATCTGCTTCACATGAATGGCAGTGGCAATAGCAGCCACGTACAACAGTCAAAAATGGCAGAAAACAAAATGGCCTTGTTAAAATAACAATAAAATCAATAAATGTTGTGATTTTAGGCCTCAAAAACTCAGAAAAATAAAAAAGACATTAGTCCTTACTCTAAAGTCAGGAGTCTTACACAACTATGTTAAAGGAGAAAAAAATGCTAAAATTCCATCCCAAATAAACAAAACCTTAAATACTGAATTTGATTTTTTAAATCAAATAAAAAAAAAAACAGTAAAGCAAAGGAATCCAAAATTCAAAATAGATCTCCAAAGTTACTTAATACAAAAAAAACAAATTGCAAAGCTAAGTTTTTAATTAATCAAAGAATTCAAAACACCAAAGTTAAACACTCAAAACATACAAAACAAAATGCAATCTAATAATTAACAAAACAAGCCAGAAAATGTAAGAGAAAACCAAACTGAAAAAATGCAAATTGAAAATTGTCAAAAGACCATAAAAAACTCACAATAACTGGCAAGCACAAGGAGGGAGCCAAACAAAAACAGCAGGAAGAATTTAGTTAACACCTCAATGTAGTGCTGATGAACCAACAAAAGATTTAAAAGAGGAGAGAGAAACCAGGAGAGAGATCTGAAACAGAAAAAGCTCAAAACCAAGAGACTATAAAGAACCATAACTACTGTA
The DNA here is from genome assembly GCF_900747795.2 of Erpetoichthys calabaricus. NCBI lineage: Eukaryota > Metazoa > Chordata > Cladistia > Polypteriformes > Polypteridae > Erpetoichthys > Erpetoichthys calabaricus. The sequence continues at coordinate 63,872,764 of NC_041406.2, read as the reverse complement.
TGTAGCCAAAATGCAGGACAAAAATCAAGGTCAGAAGAATGAACAGAATACCTATTTGGGGACAGAAATGGACAGAGGAAGAAGCCATGCCTGTGTTGTGATTTTGGATTACAGAACTGAAAGGAAGACAATGTGACCCAAAAAAGAACAGATCAAGGTTTAATTGGTTTATTAGCAAGTGATCTGAATCAAGAATCAATGAATCAATAGTTATATTATCAAGCAAATAGAGCAGAGTGAAAATGTAACGATAAGAAAGACAAAGCAATTTGAAAACTCAAGATTCAATGTAAAATAATACCAAACTAACATGAGCAAATACAATACTGTACATATTTAAGAGAGGAGTGCACAGAAGAGCCATTGACAAAGCGAAAACAAATTAAAAGACCCTAAGGTCTGCAAAACTCTTAAATAGGGGCTCAGATGACAGCCCTATTAGCTGCACACCTACATAATCAGGAGGTGCTGCCTCCTTGGGCTCAACATAAAGAGGTGATGGCACCAGGCATACTAAAATAAATAGAAAATTACCAAATAATTATTACAAAAGAGTATACTTCAAAAATAATGAAGTAATAGAAGAATGTAATTCTGTGTCATTCATAAAAAGAAAAAACAATTTACAAAGGAAAACAAAATAAACAATACTGGATGAAACTAAAGTAGGGGTCAGATCCCTGGTAAAACCATGGTAGGCCTGCAGAAATTGCATAGACTTTTTCAGTCATGATGATCAGTGACTCGAGAGCCATTATTGACAATCATTAACCATCCTTATGGATGCCTGCCATTAGATCCATCCCATCTCTATCTACTACACATAAGAAGACTATTCTAGTGGAGATACACATTCTCTCCGTGTATGGCTTCCTTAGAACAAGGAACTTTCAGTGAGAATATGTTGACAGGCCGGGAATACTGTATCTGAGCCTACTCTCAGTTGTAGCTTGCCTGATGTCAGGTCACTACACAATTCATTAGATTTGCTAGAGAAGAACGAGCTTAAGATCATATTATAAGTGGTTTTGCAAAGAAGACAGGATTAACAAATGTGACCAGTGCAATATATTTTACCCATGTTGCCATACAAGCGCCTTCACTGGATGAACACTCTTGTGATTTGGAAGCACTAACATTCAATAATATTAAGAGTGTCTGCCATTTTACTTGTCATTTGAATAGAGTTAATCACAAGTGATTTCCTGTTGTTTATAGCATGATATCCTACCATTTAAGGATATCTAAGGGTATTCTATGGATGGAAAAAACATGACCATTTACATGCATACAAATTGAGGGTCATTTGTGAGTTATAAACACGCAGTGGGTGGACAAGAATTTTTTTTTGTGCATATAGGCACGTTATAATTTTCTTAAATGTTCAAGGAGGTTATTAAGGAAATAGTCATATGTTCAAATTTCACATCATTTTTCAAGAATAGGACCAGAGATGCTGTCATGAGGTGAGAGATAGCTCTTGACGATAAAGTATCAAATCGATCTGAGTCGGTCACATACACCAAAAGTGGTCAGCCTTTATTTCCATCTTATACCCCATCTTATAGTCCATAAGCACGTTACAGTTTTTTTCCTTGCATTAAAAGTATTATGAAGACTGTTACAATTTTTTACACATATTTTTTTTTATAAACACAATTAGTAACATGTCCCCCCCACCCACCCGAGTACATTCTTTTTCGTTTGAATATTAAAATCTGATGTTATCTCATTGTTACAAGTACTGTTTCATAAGTGTTAGTTGATTACATTTTTTCTTTTGCAATGCTTATAATATCCTTCATTCGTTTTAGCAGATAACAGGGTCTGTGCTTTTCCCCTACACTTATCATAGTGTACGCACAGACATTTTTATTCAAAGCAGATAAGCAGTTTTTCCTTTGCTTCAGCTTCACTGCTGATTAAATCTTTCACGTTCCACTCAGCCTTCCTCAGAAATATTAAATACAGTTGACTACATTTATATTTGCTATATTTTATTGGTTTAAATATCTAGCAATCCTGAAAATTAATTTCATAAGATGGCAAATTATATTTTTAAACTGATGAACTATTACTAAATTAAATTTGATTATCCTGAATAAAATTCCCCAAACAAAACAATGCAAGTACAGAGTATCTCAATTATTAATTAGGAAATTTGCACCAAACTGATAGATCTTCGATTCAGTGACATCATAGCAGTCTGTTTTTGTGATTTTTTTTTAATCTCAGGCAGAATAGTAATAATAGGCTAATGTGTGGTAAAGACTTAATGGGGTTTAAAATGTAAGGCAGACTTTGAGAATAATCACATGGTCTGTAAATAAAGCCTAAACATCTTCATGTGTGCAAAACGTCTTCACTTACTTTCATAATTTTTGTTGTTATACTGTACATGCACACTGGCGATCGCCTTCTAGGCTCATCAAAGGTATGTACTTCCATTCCAGGACACGAGGGGGCACTGTCACTAACAGTAGCTTTTCTCACCCACATCATTGAGAACACACCTCATGAGGGCAACTGACACCACCCTTTCTGGTCGGGGTCCTTTAAAAGATGGTCTTTGAATATGTGCAATGTCAGGTGTCCTACAACATAGTGTCTTTGGTTGAACTGTAGTGAAACAAGGGCCCAGGGATGAAATGGTGGGACACCAATGGTTTTGTCTTGTTTAATTCAAATTAAACACATGATGGCACTATAAAATTGAAAATACAGGCAGCAGCCATTTCTTTATCAGTGTTGTTGCTCGGTTGAGTGGGTCTTTGCTTCTTGTGCAGCTCCATCCTTGAGGTTGACTCTACTCATAGTGAGATGCCTCCTTCCAGGGATGTCTGGCTTTATAGGACCTGGCCCAGGAGGGGCACAATCAGTTGGAGTCACTTGTTGTCTTCTCGGATCTGTGGAGGCAGAAATAGGTGACAAGGTTAGTAACAGCACCCCCCCACCCCCCCTCACTTTGGGGTGATACTATCTCATACCTCAGCAAGGCCTGGAAGGTGACCCACTGACGCACATGCATGACACATCTCTAAATAGGTACACTAAATTGCCTATATGGATCTACACAAGGAAACAGGAACATTAACATTAAGAAAGTGGTCAGAGAAATATCTAGGGAATAAACACCTCAGCGTTGCTGATGTTTCTCACAGTTAAAAAATTAGTTACCACGGGACATACTTAAACACTGTTTTGTCAAAGTAACAATTATAAGCACACACTTTATAATTGACATTAAAATTCTCTTTTTTTGTCACAGTAAATGATTGCTTTTTAATTTAAGCATAAGAAATACACCTATTTTGTCCAAAATTTTGCATACGCATGGGTCAGAGTTGCCATAAATATATGCAGGCTTTTACATCAAGCTTTCTTTTATAAATCCTGAAGTTTGTAATGGAGGTTCCATACACACATTTCAAGCCTCTTTTTTTGCATATGTAAGCTTTATAAATGAGGTCCCTGCTGTTAGCCAACGAGACACCCATATTAGCGCCCACACGGTCATTTTGCAATGGATTCCCGCCCACTGGAGTGTACTTGGCAATGAAGATGCTGACACTCTGGTGAGGGAATGCTCAACAAAAGAGCAATTGGACATGTCTACACCCTTCTAAGAAGCCAGGACAGTCATCAAGGAATAGCAACACAGTAGGTGGCTGCAGCTGCATTCACAATACAACAGGCAAGACTCGAGCAAGTGAGTTCAGGCTGCGCACAGGCCACAACCACCTAAACCAGGGGTGTCAGACTCCAGGCCTGGAGGGCCGCAGTGGCTGCAGGTTTTCATTCTAACCCTTTTCCTAATTAGTGACCAGTTTTCATTGGTAATTAACTTCTTTTCCCTTCATTTTAATAGCCTTGTTTTTAAGGATTCAGTCCTGTGAATTTATTCTTTTCTTCTTTAAATGACAGCCAAACAGAAATGATATGTGAAACAAGCCAACAGATGACCAGCTAAGTTGGGATTTCAAACTCCAACCAATTTCACTCCAACCAATCTCTTAATGAGAAGCCAATTCTTGCTGTAAATTAAACCTATTATTTAATTCCATGGCTTGTTGCTGCTCTCATTCTGCAACAGCAGACATTTCCAAAATCTGTTTTTTCTAAGGACACCGTCAAAATGTTTTGATGACCTGAGAGATGAACCTTACAGAGTCCATCACTTTTCTTTATTTTCAGATATTGTGTGATGGGCACAGGTGAGCTGGTCATGTGGTGGCTTGTTTTGTGTCTCATTATTGTTTAGCTGCCAATTAAGGAAAAAGAAACAACTAAGGGGCCTGAGTCAAGTTAATCAGAAGTTCATTAGCAGCAAAAACTGGTCACTAATGAAGAAGAATGAAAACCTGCAGCCACTGCGAACCCTCCAGGGCCTCATGCATAACACTGTGCATAGAATTCACACTACAACATGGCATACGGACAAAAGCAGAAATATTCGTAAGCATAAAAAAAAATCCAGATGCATAAATCTATGCATACGCCAACTCCCACGTTCTTCTGCTCCATAAATCCTGGTCAGCGTGAAAAGTAACGCACATGCATGTGCCTGCTGCCCCATCCCAGCTCCTCCCAGAATTACGCCTCTTTGAATTTGCAAATCAATATAAACAGCCCTTAAGCTCAGCGTTCTGTGAAAAGGCAATGGCAAAAGCACGGGGGGAAAATAGAAGAATTTCAGCGAATACCAAGTGGAGACAAAGAAAAACGTACTATTTGTTGGTTTAAACAGTGATATAAACAACAAAAGGAAGTTGATCGAGTGACATAGAGTGGCGGAGAAACTTGAAAGTTCAAGTTCACAAAGTCGCACAGTGCCCAAAATAAAAAAGTTGTCAGATATCAAAGTCGCCGTGAAAAGGCAAGTGGTAGCCCACCATCTGAGTGTCATATGAAAGCTTATTAGGGTACAGAGAAAAAAATATAGGGACACAGCTGTAAAAAAAAAGCTCGAAATCTCAACTTTAATCTCAAAATTTCCACTTTAATCGCGTAGTTTATTTTGTCATTAAAGTAGAACATCATAAACTTCATCTTAAAATCGTTTAATTTACTAGTTTCTCAAGTAACATCGTAACTAAAGTAGCACATTAAATGGTTTGTTTTGTATGTGTTCTTCTATGTGCTCTCTGTGTGTGAATCACTACTTGCTTCTTAAATGGGCTTTCTCTTCATCCGACAGGACACAGAATTCCTTACATTCGTGATATTACAGTCCTCTGAAAAATTAAAATACTGAGATGTATACTTGATATCATTTTCATGATGATAGGAATTAAAGCATGTTATTAAACATGGGAACACGGTGGCAGAGTGATAGTGACGAGCTGGCACCTCATCAAGAGATTGTTCCTGCCTCACGCAAGATGCGCTACCTTCAATGAAATAATTTATTGCAGAAGTACTGCCTCTCTCAAACGTACTAACCCCCAATTCCTGTCCTTCCTTTTCTTTCTCTAAACATCCAATTGCCACACAATCAACACTTAGAACGCCGATTCTTCAAAACGTTTAAGGAACATTGAAATATCTTCGTAGTATGTGTTGTAACAAATAGGGGGCACTCTTGCTCCCTTGAATCCACTGATCAGACGCCAGACACCATATAATAGTTCAATATGACTTTATTTTATAATAATAATGTGCACCAGGCACCCTCCACTCCACTATATTCATAAATCACTACAATACTCAATACAATAAACAATCCTCCACTCTCCCAGACGCGTTGCCACCCTTCCACCCAGCACAGCTCATTGCTGGGATTTCCCAGAGTCCTTTTAAAGTCTTTGACCCGGAAATGCTTCTGATCCCCCCAGTCCATGTGATTCCTAGCATTTCCGGGTCAGATCAAAACTCCTCTTTTCTTCAGCCCGAAAGTATATCATTTCTTCCGTTTCCGTGATTGTGAATTACTTCCGGGCTATATGGAAAGTATAAATCCCTGGGCCTCCCTGCAACGTCATCCGGTGGCCCCCATGGTATCCAGCAAGGCTGTGAGGAAAGACTCCAAGTTCCATGATGCCCTGCTGGAATTCGGGGCCCTTCCATGTTGCAGGGATGGCTCCATCTGGCGGCTTGGGGGTGTTGGCCAGGATATATGGCCGGCAATCCCTCACAATGTTTAATTTTTCTATCCATCTATCCTTCCAATGTTGCACCAGCCCAACAAGAATACAGAACGAGGCAGGAACAATCCCTGAATGGGGCACCAGCTTGTCGCTAGTGCTGCGCCACCATGTCTTCACATGTTTAATTATTAACAATATAGATTATTTGGAACAAAAGCACTGCTTTGAAGCTGGATGCCGCCAGTTTGCAAAACCGAGTAGAGAACTTGCATACAGTATGCCAGGGATTGAGCTAGCATGAAAATGTGTGTGGCTTTACGCCAAGTTTAGGTTTTATACATTGCGATTTGACCGTGGAAACGGGAGTATGCAACATTTTTGTACATACACACCGTTTATACATGAGGCCGCAGGACCAGAATTCGACACCCGTGACCTAAACCAACACATGTATACTAAGTTAATAAATAATAATAATAAGTTGCATTTATAGAGCGTCTTTCACAAACCCAAGGTCGCTTCACATACAGAGTAAAAAAAAAAAGTTTTGTATTAGACAGTCAAACCAATGCCCATTTCAGACTGGTAGCATAACAACCGATGATATAACATATTCTGCCTTCTCTAGGTAGCACTTGAGTACCAGACATGGCCAGAGAAGATGCCTGTGGTGTGGAAACTCCTTGTTAGTCTGGAGGAACTGCAGTGCACTGTCATCTTTGCAATGGGAAGTGTTTGAGAAGAAAAAATGTTGTTTGACCTGGTGATGTCATGTGCTGTACATTTCTGGTTGAGCTCTCCCAGTGACACCATAACATACAATGCAAATAAATTTGCCATTGTGAAAGAACATAATTCATTTTTAAGTTAAAACTTAATGAAGTAAAAATTAAATGTGAGCATTGGATTCCTTTGGTCTCTAAAAAAAAAAACCAATGTATACACTATGTCTTCAAAGACCCAGGAACTATGTAGAAATATTAAAAACAAGAGTCAGATCATAACAATGAACAACAAAAGGAGAACTGCCACAAGGCAAAAACTGGAAAATGCTCCACAATTATGAGATGATGTGTTTCCATAAAAACAACACTTTGACTTCCGGTTTGAGTGAACGCTGGCGGGACAGGTCGCCGCAACTCGTCGGTAACTAGGCTATTGATTTTGCTATGACTGGTGATTTTGTTGGTATTTTTGCCGTTTTTGCTGATATCTCTGCGTGGCTGTGTATGCTGTGTATACATTAGCTTCAGCCTAACCCCCGTTTCGTTTCGAAACTTACCTGGTTTGTTCTCTGGATGCCTGAGCTGTCTGTGGCCTCACCTACAATGTGGACTGGTAAGATATTCCCCTGGTTAATGTTTGTTTGGTGTCTTCTGTCACTCGCTATCCAGCCTACAACAGGCCTCCTCCAGTACTCAGCTGCTGAGCTTCTTCAACTGCGTTTCTTCCAGTCTGTGCCTCTGCTGTCTGTGCTGCATTTCGACTCGGACGTCATGTTTCTACCACGTCGGAGATATATCCATCGTGGGTCCCGCCTGAGATTCCGAATAGACGCCTCAAAAGGAATTAACTCTTTCTGGTCCAACTCTCGGAACCCTCCACGTAATACAGTAATACGTAATACAGATAGGAATACTGACCACAGCGTGTTAGCCAGCTTTGTTCGGTCGACTAACATCTCTGTCAAATGCAACAGCAACAATGTCAGCTTTGGTCTACTGAACATCTGCTCATTCACGAGCAAGGGACATCTAATTCAGGATCTCCTTATTGACCGTAAGTTTGACTTTCTCTGTTTAACCAAGACTTGGCAGCAACCTCAAGACTTCTCACAACTTAATGAATCCACCCGCCGGGGTTTGTTTATGCTTGTCAACCCCGTGCCTCTTGCCGTGGTGGAGGTGTCGTGATAATTTATCGCGAGAGGTGGAAAGTCCTGCCGTTACCTGCTCCTGTTGTTAGCTCTTTTGAATCCACTGGTGTCAATTGTCTGGGCCTATTCCTACCATCATTGCAACCGTCTACCGCCCTCCTAAATCAAATAATGATTTTTTGAACGATCTTGCTACCTTTCTTACCTTATCTGCATTTACTTCAAATATAATTTTGCTGGGGGATTTAAATATACACCCGGACAATATCAATATCCCTCTCACTAGGGACTTTTTATCTTGCCTGGAGAGTTTTGGATACCAGCAGCACACTGATGTTCCTACCCATTGTAAAGGACATATCCTGGACCTGATCTGCTGCTCTGGTATTGTTCCTTTTGATCTTACAGCAGATAAACTCACTATAACGGATCATTTTCTCCTTTCATTCAATACTAAACTTACTTTTTCTATTACTAAGCTCCCCCGTCTCATATCTTTTTGTAATATTAAGAATATTAACTTGAATTCTCTGTCTTCTAGAATTGATTCCCAAATGGACTTTTATAATTTATCCACTCCCGTAGAATTGGTCACATATTATAACACTTGTCTTAATGGTATTCTTAATTCTCTTGCTCCGCTAAAAACCAGATCTGTTTCTTTTTCTTTTTCTGCCCCCTGGTTTACGCCTGAACTTCGGCTTCTGAAAGCTAAAGGCAGGCAACTTGAAAGGTTATATAAAAAATCTGGACTCTTTGTCCACAAAAATCATGTACTCTATTACAAGGATTGTATAGCCCAAATCAAATCTAACTATTACACTCAGTTAATTACTTGTAATACAGGTAACACCAAGTCTTTGTTTTCACTGCTTAATAATGTTACACAACCTCCAGACTCTTTACCATCTCACCTTTACTCAGCTGCTTTCTGTAATTCTCTTATGTCCTTTTTTAATGAGAAAATCCAGAGGATACATCAGCACCTCGGTCCAGATTCTCTCTGTACTTCCTTTGAACTACACTCGCCTCTTCAATCTTTTTCTTCTTTCCAGCTTCCCACTTCCTCAGAAATATCAGATCTCATCTGCAAATCTAAGTCATCCACTTGTCAGCTGAACCCCCTCCATACAGTTCTGGTTAAAGCCTGCCTCCCCTCTTTGGTCCCTCTCATTTCTGCTATAATCCACTCTTCTATTACTACTGGTATTATTCCCTCATCTTTTAAAATTGCTGCTATAACCCCAATACTGAAAAAACCTGGTGCTGCTGATCCTACTAACTTTCACCCTATTTCTAATTTGCCCTTTATCTTTAAAATTCTTGAAAAAATAGTAGCTATCCAACTTCACTCCCACTTATATGAAAAGTTCCAGCCTGGTTTTCGCCCCCTTCACAGTACAGAAACAGCACTTGTTAAAATTACCAGTGACCTTCTTATGGCTGCTGACTCTGGGTTAATTACTATTCTCATCCTCCTTGATCTGAGTGCGGTCTTTGATACTATTTGTCATACCACTCTCCTTAATAGATTATCTTTGATTGGGATTACCCATATTCCACTTGATTGGTTTAGATCCTACCTTTCAGGCCGCACTCAGTTCATTCAGCTTAAAACCTTCACATCCCAACCCACCGCTGTTACTTCAGGTGTGCCCCAGGGCTCTGTCCTGGGGCCTCTTCTTTTTATTATTTACCTTTTTCCCCTTGGCAATATTTTTCATAAATATAACATTAATTTTCACTGTTATGCTGATGACACCCAGCTCTACCTTGCTAGTAAACCCACCTCTTCCTTTCCACCATCTTCGCTTGTCGCATTGCTGAAATTAAATCCTGGTTTCCTTCGAATTTTCTTAAAATAAACAGTGACAAAACTGAGGTTCTCCTCATTGGCTCAAAATCATCATTATCCAAAGCCAATAATCTTTATCTTATTATTGATAACTCTGTTGTTTCCCTTTCATCTCAGGTCAAGAGTCTGGGTGTCATCCTCGACAGTACTCTATCTTTCCAATCTCACATTAATAACATCACCTGGTCTGCTTACTTCCACCTACAGTTAGGTACATAAATATTTGGACAGAGACAACTTTTTTCTAATTTTGGTTCTGTACATTACCACAATGAATTTTAAATGAAACAACTCAGATGCAGTTGAAGTTGAGACTTTCAGCTTTAATTCAGTGGGGTGAACAAAACGATTGCATAAAAATGTGAGGCAACTAAAGCATTTTTTTAATCTCTCCTAAAGAGATAATAAATCTCTCCTAAAGCTTCAGCTAGTCCAGAATTTTGCAGCATGCATCATTACTCGAACCACATCTATTCACCATATTACTCCAGTCTTGCAGCAGCTTCATTGGCTCCCGAATGATTGATTTTAAAATTCTGCTATTAACATTTAAGGCCATTCATAACCTTGCCCCTCCATATCTGTCCAGCCTTCTCCATGTTGCCACTCCCTCCCATAAACTTAGATCCTCCATCTGACCGTCCCTCTCGCCCGTCAAACCACCATGGGGAGCAGAGCATTCAGTCGTTCTGCTCCCAAGCTCTGGAATTCATTACCTAACAAGCTTAGAAATACCAAATCATTTTCATCCTTCAAATGTAAACTTAAAACGCATCTGTTTAAAATGGCTTTTTCTTTATGATTACAGTGGCTTTGTTTGGTTTTATTTTTTATATTTTCTGATGTTTTAAGTTGTTTATAATGTGTCTTTTATTTATTGATTTATTGTTTGTTCAGTGTCCTTGAGTTCTCAGAAAGGTGCCTTGTATAAATAAAATATATTATTATTATTATTATTATTAAAGGGCTCTGATGTGTTAATGTGATCAACTGTCACGAAAATCGAATCTCTGAAATTCTTTGTGACCAGAAAATTAGCTTTTACCATTCAAAAGAACACAGGGACAAGAAAATGAGCATTCACAACAAAAATCAAAACTTCAGAATTCTCCACAATTTAAGGTGAGCTTCCATGGTTCGAGAAACACACTGAGGATAGAAGGCAAGCTATTGCTTCAAAAAATCAAAACTTGAAAACATTACTATGAAAGAGCATCAACATGAAAATCAAAACTTAAAAATGCATTTTTCTCCAAAGAATCTGAAATCTTGGATGAAAATGCTTCTGCTGTTGCACTGAAATTTATTACTAAGCTGTCATGATGAGAGTCTTTGAGGTGTGGTCCTTAGCAATGATGACATGCACACTAGGAACTTGTTAAGTGAATACTGAGAATCAAAAGTGGAATTGTGACTCATTTAAAAAATAAATTGTAAAAATTTAAATCTGGCACAAACATGAAAATGAAACACATACAGTACATGGAAATGGAGCTTGGTAATTCAGCTTTCAAAATACTGAAACTTAATAAACCAATAAATGTATCTAAAGCAAAAGGTAACCCAATTCACAACAGCCAGGGTCAATGAGCTTAAAGCTGTGTAGAACAGCCAGATGGCCTTCTGTCTAACCACAGATCAGAGAAAACCTTTCGTCTGTTTGGGAAGAGCAAAAGATTTGGATTTGTCAAAAATTTCTATCTCTGGTTTTCGACAGATCTCAACATTTTAGGGTCCCCTGATACCAAAAACCTCAACCTCACCCTCTCGATGATGGGTGTGTGTCACAGTTTCTTGAGGATGGTATAGAGTTAAAACGGATGGATGGAAAAATACCAAACTCAAAATTTAAGCCTGTTATGAGATGAAGATGTGCTGATTAGTTTTTGAGCCAAATCGTGCAAGAGAAAGAGGCACTCTAGAGGAACCCTCAAATACCGTAATTCTGCAGTTAATTATACATTCTTCTCATTGATTGCTGTCATAATTGCTGACCTATTTTATGATCAGAAAGATCATCATCAACTGAAAAAAGGGAAATTTCAGAATATTACAAATGAATGGGCCTTCTTCAGAGAACAACTAACAGGTTACCACCTACAGATGTTCTGCAAACATTAAACTAAATTAAACCTTACAAGTTGAAGCAAACAATTTGCACAGGTGTCCCAGCTTCTGTTGATTATTTAAAAACACTCCACCTTAAAGCACAGCTGGAACAGTCTGTTACTACACCCTCTGAAGTACAACTTGGACAGTATTCCAGTGATAATGGCAAGCAAATGGCAATTAACAAATTAAATGAAACAGAGCATCATTACTCTTAGAAGTGTAGGTCTTTCATTTAGAAAAAAATTAAGTGTCAGTGATTAAAGTGTTCTACACAATCCAAAGGCAACTGGAAACTGGAAGAAACTCTGATAGAAAGAGATCTGATAGACCTAAAATAACAACCTGATCAGAAGACAAGTTTCTGAGGGTCACCAGCTTGCATGATAGACGCCTCTCAGCACAACAGCTTCAAGTATAGCTTAACAGTACTCAAAAAAGCAAGTCTCGGTTTCTACTGTGAAGAGGTGACTTGGTCCAGTCTGCAGAGGTCCACAGCCAGTATTTCAAGGCCGTATTGTGACCTTTAAGGAATGGCCTTCTTACTGCTACTCGCCTGTCAATCCTAAAGCACAAAATCTCCTCAGCCACAGCCATTGTGACAGTCTGTCTGCTTGTTGTCCTACTCTGCTGCAGATCTTCTTGTGCTGCTGTGCACTAATGCCCAGGGTCTTCAGTGTCCACCATAGTGATTGACCCCAGAACAAAAAAATGACTTCAACCTCCACTGACAGGCACTTCATTTTCTATCTTTAATTAATGCACTCTTCAACCAGTGGCTGGAATTGGAGGAATTTCCTCTCAAATGAGTCCTTCATACCTTCCTCCCACAAAACCGTCAACTCAAGCATAATAATGGTCCTAGGTGTTTTAGGCTTTAATGCCTTACTGACTATAGGGAAGAGAATTGCAATCAGTCGGTCTCCAGCTATTCCTACAAGGGCACCCTGGTTAATGCTATTGGCCTTCACTCCACTCCTGATGAACTGAACATGGTTCCTTTCTTTGTTTTCTTGCATTTCTGTACTGATAGTTAGTACATATATTTTCCACATGTATTATATTCCAATATTATAACTGCAAATGATAAACAGTTCATTTACTATGAAAGGGATGATGAAACCATTATTTTCTTCATGTTAATTATTCTACTGAATCTGAAGAACTGTCCCTGAAGCCTTGCAGACAGTCTCTTATCCTCATTGTAATATCAGTAAATTGTCTTTGCAAAGAGAGATGCCCAAGGCAAAGGCACGTGAACGAAATATAATTAAGATGAAATAATATTTTAAACAACAGTCTAAGGTTCATTCTCATGTTCTTTTAATGTTAGACATTTTTTATTACATTACTCCTATGTTTAAAATGAATTTATAATAAATGAAAAACGGTAAAATTAATAAAGAAATAATTCTATGTAAATAATTTATTTTTCACATTTTAGATTTTAATCTGTACATTAATACATCAGTCAAATAAGTACAGGTATTTGATATAATTTGAATTCAAACAAACTGCACTGTCAGGAGACTTTGTATGTATGCATTTGGGAGACCAATATTTTAATTATTGTTTACATTTCTGTTTGAGCATTCAAGAAAATTGCATTAAATAACATTCTCAAACCCACTTATACCAGTTCATAGTTGTGTGGGCCACGGAAACACTATGAAAAAAAATTCATAATAATGTTAATGAGTCCAAATTTCAAACTCTTCAATAGCCTATTATACAATACTGCGCTGCTACACATTTCTACAGTGTTCAGTGGTTATTTGATGCAATTTTAATTTCTGCATGTTGCTTTGAAGCACTCAGCAAACAGTTATTCCATGTGCTTAGGCTAAATAAAGTATGAATCTATGATGTTGTGATTGCCATTCCTGCCTCTCTGATCCAACATGCTGGGTTCAAAAACCATTCCTAAGCATTGTCTGTGTGGAGTCTGCACATTCCCCCCTATTTGCATGGTTTGTCCAAAAGGTTTATGGGTTTAAAGTGTGGGTTCAATTTTTGTAGTTGCATATAGGACAGTGATCATAGAGTAATACAAACGACCAATGAATGCAAACACCAATAGTGAACACAGCATACTCTTAATAAACATCAGATTATTTTGCATAAGAAACACACATCAGGTATGCTCATGCAGATGTCAGTGTCAACAGCTAACTAGGCCTGAATCTAGTGGAGCTTGTGCTAATGGCTCCATACCTTTTGCCAAAATGAATGAGAAAGAAATAACTGCGTAGGACAACTGAGATCTTTTATAACATTGATTGTCTTTCTACAACACCCTGTATTATTTAAGTCCTGAATGAAGAGGAACAGGATGGCAGCAATATTTTCAACTGACTTTGTGCTCCTGAACAGATCAGGTGCCACACCTGTGAGGATGTACTGCATGCACTGTGATCTTTGCAAAGCATAAACCAAGACTTTCCTGAAGATGTAGAGACAGATGACTTATGACAATTTTAGTTTGTCAGCGATGGTGATAGCAAAAAAATGACAGATGTTGACTCTCCCCACAGCATCCCTGCATATTCAAGTGGATTTGTGGTCTGCCTCTTGCTTCCTCAATCCATGAAAATTCCTTAGTTTTACAGATATATCTGAATTGTAACCACTCAAATTACAATAGTCTGTGATAAGAATTAGAGTTTTCAAATTGGCCCTGTTGTGGAAAAAACTTTCCTCTATTTTCAAAGAAGTCAGTCTCAGAGTCAGATGGGAATGCAGAACAATTTTTTATTTGCACACAGATATGCACAAATTTCTCAGTTCATGGAGTGAGCACTTAATTAAACCATTCATTCCCTCTTATACTTTTCAATTATCATTACTTTATCTAAAACATCACGTCATCTAACTCTTAATATGCAGAATTCCATTATCTTAAATAATCATCTATAGACACCAGCAACTTTGTATGCAAGCTGGTCCTTTCATTATTCTAAACTCTCCCTCACTAATAGATAGATAGATAGATAGATAGATAGATAGATAGATAGATAGATAGATAGATAGATAGATAGATAGATAGATAGATAATAATAACAATAATAATAATAATAATAATAATTCATTACATTTATATAGCGCTTTTCTCAATACTCAAAGCGCTATCCACACAGGGAGGAACCAGGAAGCGAACCCACAATCTTCCACAGTCTCCTTACTGCAAAGCAGCAGATAGATAGATAGATAGATAGATAGATAGATAGATAGATAGATAGATAGATAGATAGATAGATAGATAGATAGATAGATAGATAGATAGATAGATAGATAGATACTTTATTAATCCCAAGGGGAAATTCACATAATCCAGCAGCTGATACTGATACAAAAAACAATATTAAATTAAAGAGTAATAAAAATGCAGGTAAAAACAGACAATAACTCCCGGGTGGAATTGAAGAGTCGCATAGTTTGGGGGAGGAACGATCTCCTAAGTCTGTCAGTGGAGCAGGACAGTGACAGCAGTCTGTCGCTGAAGCTGCTCCTCTGTCTGGAGATGATACTGTTTAGTGGATGCAGTGGATTCTCCATGATTGACAAGAGCCTGCCGAGCGCCCGTCGCTCTGCCACGGATGTCAAACTGTCCAGCTCCAATGCCTACAATAGAGCCTGCCTTCCTCACCAGTTTGTCCAGGCATGAGGCGTCCTTCTTCTTAATGCTGCCTCCCCAGCACACCACCGTGTAGAAGAGGGCACTCGCCACAACCATCTGATAGAACATCTGCAGCATCTTATTGCAGATGTTGAAGGACGCCAGTCTTCTAAGGAAGTATAGTCGGCTCTGTCCTCTCTTACACAGAGAATCAGTATTGGCAGTCCAGTCCAATTTATCATCCAGCTGCACTCCCAGGTATTTATAGGTCTGTACCCTCTGCACACAGTCACCTCTGATGATCACGGGGTCCATGAAGGGTCTGGGCCTCCTAAAATCCACCACCAGTTCTTTGGTTTTGCTGGTGTTCAGGTGTAAGTGGTTTGAGTCGCACCATTTAACAAAGTCCTTTATGAGGTTCCTATACTCCTCCTCCTGCCCATTCCTGATGCAGCCCATGATAGCAGTGTCGTCAGCGAACTTTTGCACGTGGCAGGAAACTGAGTTGTATTGGAAGTCCGAGTATATAGGCTGAACAGGACCGGAGAAAGTACAGTCCCCTGCGGCGCTCCTGTGTTGCTGACCACAATATCAGACCAGCAGTTCCAGAGACGCACATACTGTTTTCTGTTTGTAAGATGGTCCACGATCCATGCCACCAGGTATAAATTTACTCCCATCTCTGTCAGTTTGTCCTTAAGGAGCAGAGGTTGGATGGTGTTGAAGTCCAGTCTAGAGAAGTCCAGAAACATAATTCTTACAGCACCACTGCCTCTGTCCAAGTGTGAGAGGGATCGGTGTAGCATATAGATGATGGCATCCTCCGCTCCCACCTTCTTCTGGTATGCGAACTGCAGAGGGTCGAGGGCGTGGCGGACATAGATAGATAGATAGATAGATAGATAGATAGATAGATAGATAGATAGATAGATAGATAGATAGATAGATAGATAGATAGATAGATAGATAGATAGATAGATAGATAGATACTTTATTAATCCCAATGGGAAATAATATTAATATTAAAAATATTAATCCCAATGGCCTCAGGTGGTGAAGCAGCAGCCGCTCCATGGTTTTCATCACATGTAACGTCAGAGCGACAGGCCTGAAGTCATTCACCTCACTAGGACGTGATACCTTTGGGACTGGGGTGATGCAAGATGTTTTCCAAAGCCTCGGGACTCTCCCCTGTTCCAGGCTCAGGTTGAAGATGCGCTGTAGAGGACTCCCCAGCTCCAGCGCACAGGCCTTCAGCAGTCGTGGCGATACTCCATCTGGACCTGCTGCTTTGCTGGCATGAAGTTTCCTCAGCTCTCTGCTCACCTGCGCTGCTGTAATTGTGGGTGGGGATGTCTCTCCTATGCTGGTATCAGCAGAAGGATGGGTGGAGGGTGCAGTACTCCGAGGTGAGAGTGGGTTAGGGTGGTCAAACCTGTTAAAGAAGTTGTTTATTTGGTTTGCTCTCTTCATGTCTCTCTCGATGGTGGCACCCCGCTTCGAGCTGCAGCCAGTGATGATCTTCATCCCATCCCACACTTTTTTTCATGATTCATAATAGGGGTGTCCTGTGGTGTTTCCCATTGATCTTACCACTGTGTCAAAACAGGGGTGTTTGGACTTTCTCACTAGTTTGTTCTCACTTTTAAGGGGGTGTTTGTTACACAGTTACTTAATTTTAACCTTAGTAACTATCTTGGTTCTTCTGATGAGAATGAGGCAAAAGCCTCACGTGCCTTGACTTAAAACATTTAGTTAACCCTTTACTATACATTCTATTCTTTATCCTTGCGTTCAATAATTTATTGTTATATCTTCATACAAGTACAAAAGGCGTTCAAATATAAACTGGAATTTATGAGCCACACTTTATTTATTGAATACAACAAAATAAATTGCATGCTATTTTTCTATGTAGTCTCCTGCCCCTGCAATACACTTGTTCCAGTGCTCAGAAAGCTTCTTAATCCCACAAGAGTAGAAGTCTTTTGAATACATGTTGGCCCATTCTTGCACAGTGTCAATAACATCCTCTTTCGACTTGAATTTTTTCTCTCCTAAAAATTCATTAAGTGGACTGAAAAGATGATAGTCCCTCTCTGAATGACTTGCATCAATCATACACTCTAGACTGAGAGATACTCATCCCCAAACTGATTTTTAATCTGAGATGGAATGACTCCTTCATTTGTCAAAAATGTAATAGTAATTTGCTGCTGAACACTACTTTGTACCTCCTGCTCCAACATGTTAATTACAAAAAAAAATACAAGAAAGGAGGAAAGAGCAGCTAGCACTACTAACGACAAGTTCAAACATGCATGTGTTTGTCCAAGGAGTCATGTCTACCTTGCACTCTTTATAAGAACAGAGCATGAAAATTCCTGCTTATAACTGAACACCCGTCGTGTATACTTGTATTAAATTGTAAAATGATACCATGTATTGATTAAAAATATTGATTAAAATTCAATTGCCCATGTGTGTGTGGTTGGTGTGTGTGTGTGTTCACCTTATGATGGACTGGCACTCTGTCCAGAGTTTGTTCCTGCCTTGCATCCTATGGTAGCATCCCACAACCCTGTTCAGGACAAAGCAGTTTAGAAAATGACATGACAGAAAACCACACACCATAAAGTATGTCTATTTTGCAAGGTTAGTGATTCAGAAAATCAGGAAATTATATTGAAAACAGATGAGGAAGAAATAATAAAGCTCCTTTCGAAAATAGTAAGTAGTTCAGCAGTATATACATTGCAGTATACAGTATATACTGTATGAGGGGTCAGAAAATCTTTAACAAAGGCTTTAATTGTAAAACTTAGTGCAATTCCATTTTTGTCACATTTAACTTCTCCTGTTCCTAGAAACATTTCCTGTATTCATGTTTTGTTACATTGTCTAAATCCTCATATTTTTTTTCCTGGGTTTCTTCCATGGAAGCAAATCTTCTTCCCTTCAGTCCAAATTTTAATTTCAGGAACAAAAGGAAGTCACAGGGAGCAAGATTTGATGAATACAGCGGATGTGAAGCAACAACAACCACATTGTTTTTTGTCAGGTGCATTATCATAGGGCAAAATCCTGATTTGGGTGTTTTACTCTCTGGATGGTTATTCCTAATACTTTCCCCATAGACTCCTCCGCAATTCAGTGTAATGTTGCTTTACAACAGTCTGTCAATGCGGAAGAAACTTTTTGTGAATAATCCATTACTGTATAGAAATGTGATTATTATTGTTGCTTGAAAATCCCGTGCTGGCTTGGAGAAAAAAAAATGTCACCTGTGAAATTGCAAAATAAAAATAAAAATTACCCATTCAAATAACTCAATGTTATGCAAACAGGTTAACCAGACTTAGTGGTATATTCAATAACTAGAGTCTACTACTGAGCTATTGACCGATTCTAAGAATTGATTTTGGGATCCACATGAATATATATACAGTAATCCCTCCTCCATCGCGGGGGTTGCGTTCCAGAGCCACCCGCGAAATAAGAAAATCCGCGAAGTAGAAACCATATGTTTATATGGTTATTTTTATATTGTCATGCTTGGGTCACAGATTTGCGCAGAAACACAGGAGGTTATAGAGAGACAGGAACGTTATTCAAACACTGCAAACAAACATGTGTCTCTTTTTCAAAAGTTTAAACTGTGCTCCACGACAAGACAGAGATGACAGTTCTGTCTCACAATTAAAAGAATGCAAACATATCTTCCTCTTCAAAGGAGTGCCCGTCAGGAGAGAGAGGAAAGCAAACAAATCAATAGGGCTGTTTGGCTTTTAAGTATGCGAAGCACTGCCGGTACAAAGCTGTTGAAGGTGGCAGCTCACACCCCCTCCGTCAGGAGCAGAGAGAGAGAGAGAGACAGAGAAAAACAAAGTCAAAAATCAATACGTGCCCTTTGAGCTTTTAAGTATGCGAAGCACCGTGCAGCATGTCGCTTCACGAAGCAGCTGCACAGAAGGTTGCAACGTGAAGATAATCTTTCAGCATTTTTAGACGAGTGTCCGTATCGTCTAGGTGTGCGAACAGCCCCCCTGCTCACACCCCCTACATCAGGATCAGAGAAAGGCAGCGCAAGAGAGAGAGAGAGAAAGTAAGTTGGGTTTCTTCTCAGCCATCTGCTAATAGCGTCCCTTGTATGAAATCAACTGGGCAAACCAACTGAGGAAGCATGTACCAGAAATTAAAAGACCCATTGTCCTCAGAAATCCGCGAACCAGCAAAAAATCCGCGATATATATTTAAATATGCTTACATATAAAATCCGCGATAGAGTGAAGCCGCGAAAGGCGAAGCGCGATATAGCGAGGGATCACTGTACACACATACAAACATCCCCCAAATCTTACATAGTGACTTTACCAAAATTTCAAGGTTACGAAGACCAAGTCTGGGATGATTTTGAATGAATATCAGTAGTACTAGATATTCTCTTAGCTAAGCTCAGCCACCTTGTCATGTGTGCAGATCAAGTATGTATTCTTAATTTAATCTCCAATTTGTTTAAGCTTCATGACTACAAAAGTAAAACACATTGTGAAAGAGATAGAAAATATGAGAAAGATCAAAATGCTATTTCTTCAAGGGCAAAACTTGTTATTAAGCATTTTGATGCAGGTAAGCATAACCAAGAAATTATGTAGGAGCTACACTTGTCAGCATCTACTGTGTACACAATTTATATGACTGCTGCTGGCCCTTCTTCTCTTTCTGTGTAAGATTACCTATTGTTTTCATTGAATTGTTGTGATTTTTTAATTGTTCAGTTTGTCTATTTTTATAGATTGTTCTATTTAAGTGTGATGGACTAGTGTTGCAGATGAAATAAATAATCCATTCACTGTGTCAGTCTCTGTGGGTGCGATCGTGCAACCGTGGAAAGTTGATGAAGTAATTGGGGAGAGTCGCACCTGCATGTGAGGGTGCGATCGTTCACAATTGCTTAATCGACTTCCTGCAGTGAGTGATTGAGATGCTGCGCCCACAGAGCTATATAAGAATGGACCGGCACAGAAGGAGAGTGAAACAAAAAGAGATGAAAAGGAAAGGAAAAAGGCTTGGAGAGTGAGAGTGCGGCATTGGGACGAAAGAAAGAGGACGAGCCATCCAGCTAACCAGCCAGCATGAAAGAGAGAAGTCAACGCGATTCTATGTGCCACCTTCTAAGATGCTAGCAATGCATTGCTTGGTATTGATGCCTGCTTATAAAAATAACCTTTTTGTTGATTTAACCCTTTTAACTTTCTGGTAGAGTAGTCACAAGGTTTACTAACCATACTGGGATGATTTTTTTTTTATGGCATTTCAACTTACTTGGTAGCATGAACTCTGGTGCCAAAACTTTCATACACAGTTCACACTGTGGCCTCTCTTCACCATTGATTTCTTTCAACGTAAAACCAAAGTCCAAATAACTGTCATCATATTTTCGATATTTGCGCTTCTCCACACTCTGGTTGACGGTGTGCCCTCTTGATTTTCACTCTCACAATGCTTATTACTGTTTAGTAAAAACTGATCCATTTTTAAAAATACATACGAGAAGAAATCCTTCAAAAACTTCACTTGACTTGATCACAACAATATACAGTTCATACAATCTCCGAAAACGAATTCAACACTAAGACAGGGTGAAACTGACAGCTAATCTTCTATATATATAAAAATGGAATGGGTGGGTCGTCGGGTGGGCCTTTTTTTCATTCCGTCGTTTTTTCGACGTTTTGAAAATGTAGAATGATTATTTGATTTTTTTGTTTTTATTTGATCGTGTCTATGTAGCCGCCGTCGTAATAAAGTATCGCTAAAATCGTCATTTATCGTAATTTATTTTTGACGTATAACGTCGCCGTCATCGAGGTCAGTGATACCAGTGCAAAAAATCTGCTTACGGTTGAAAGACACGCCCTACTCACTGGACAGTTAAAAACACCAATCAAACTAACGATGACATCAAGTATTACCCAATCAAAAGTAGGAAAGGAGGCATCTTCATAAAATGCGTGTGGAATGATTTGCATGAGACGCTGCTTTAAAAAAAAATTATAAAAAAAATACGGGATAAATCCCGTCCAGTATTGATTCAAAACGGGACGCGCAATTTCATTCTCAAACGCGGCACGATTCCGTATTTTAAAGGACGGGTGGCAACCCTACAGTGCCAGGTAACCACCCATACAATCACATTGTGATTCAGACTAGGAATGCAATGAATGTAATTACCCCGATCTACATACAAGGCGAAAGTCTTGCAACATTCAAAGATGATGGTTTGGGATAATTACTACTTATTAAGTACAACATTGAACATAAAAGAGCTTATGAAGCCTTGAACCGAAAAAAGCAAGATCTCACAGATCGTAAAAAAAAAAAAGGAGGTAATGTCGTTTTACTCGCTGTAGATTTTACTCAAACATTACCAGTTATTCCACGAGGGAGACCAGCAGATGAACTCAACGCGTGTTTAAAATCCATGCTTCTCCCACGGTCGGTTATATGTCGCGTGTTCTCGGGTAGGTACACCAAAAAATGTATACATTTAAGCATGTAATCGGCAAAGAAAAAATGAGGTATACCCGAAGGCACTGCAGTAGTACTCAATGTAACTTTACTTCTTAAATGTTAATGTTTTACTGTTTAATAATTTATACGCTTCTTATATGTTGTTCAAATTCTTTTATCAAAATACCACTGACAGCGCAATGCACGATAACATCGAGTGAATACACCATACGCATCCGCCCACGGCTGCCCTGCTGTGCGCAGATAGGACTTGATTGTACAATAAAATAAAATAAAGATAAAAAGACTAAAACAATCATCACCCATAAAGCGGATAGTAGACGTGACGTACTATATGTGTACCACATTTCAAGTGTATAGGTGAAACGGTTTGCGAGCTACAGGTCATTTAAAATCCTGGACAGACACACAAATTGCCACGGTAGCAAATTACAGAAGAAGATTTTACTGTTTAATAATTTACGAGCTGTATATACCCGGCGTTGCCCGGGGCAGAAGTAACCTAATCGGTCAAACACTTACATATATACCAAAGTAAACCTAATCGGTCAAACAGTTACATATATAAAAAAACCGAACCTAATCGGACAAACAGCTTCATATATACAGAAGCGAACCTAATTGGTCAAACAGTTACATAAATACAAAAGCAAACCTAATCGATCAAACAGCTTCATATATACAGAAGCGAACCTAATTGGTCAAACAGTTATGCATGTGCAGAATGATTTTACAAACATTATGCGTGTTAACAATCATGAAAAAGAAAAGATTGAGGAACTGTTCTTCTATATGTGATGATGCCACTAATGAGACAGATTTTTTTCAGGACCCAGCTGTTTCATAACTAAACTACTGCCACCCCAAAGTAATGCCTAATAGTGGTTTTTCGGGTAGCTGTGGAATAAAAAGGGTGTTTTTTAGTCAGTAAGAATCTGACACTACCCTTCAGTACGGGCTGAAGGGTGCCTATGTAAGGTTTTACATCCTTCCCGTATGGAAAAAAAAACATACTAAACTTTTTTTTCATCATTACAGATAATCTCAGTCAAATGGAAGTACGCATTCTCAATTTATTTTTATGTAATTTTTACTTTTTCACAAAGCCATCCCATTCCAATTTGTATGAATAAACTTTTGCTACAGAGTTAGCAAAAGTTTATTCATGCACATATTTTAATACGGATAATCTATCTCTAATCAAGGTTCTCATTTTCATTCTAATTTAAAATAATAATAGATACTCATTTTTTTCTTCTGTTTTAGAAAAACCAATCTATGCCACCTACGTCTTCGTCAAGTCAGCTTCATCCAGCTTCATCACATATACAAGAAGAGTTCCTCAATCTTTTCTTTTTAATGATTGTTAACACGCATAATCTTTGTAAAATCATTCTGCACATGCATAACTGTTTGACCAATTAGGTTCACTTCTGTATATATGAAGCTGTTTGATCGATTAGGTTTGCTTTTGTATTTATGTAACTGTTTGACCAATTAGGTTTGCTTATGTATATAGATTAGCTGTTTGTCCGATTAGGTTCGCTTCTGTATATATGAAGCTGTTTGATCGATTAGGTTTGCTTTTGTATTTATGTAACTGTTTGACCAATTAGGTTTGCTTATGTATATAGATTAGCTGTTTGTCCGATTAGGTTCGCTTCTGTATATATGAAGCTGTTTGTCCGATTAGGTTCGGTTTTTTTATATATGTAACTGTTTGACCAATTAGGTTTACTTTGGTATATATGTAAGTGTTTGACCGATTAGGTTACTTCTGCCCCGGGCAACGCCGGGTATATACAGCTCGTTATATATGAACACAAAGTACCGAGAAAGTTTGGCAAACTACTAAAACAATCGAGAAACTTAATTATTGTAGGGCGCCATCTAGTAACCATTTGTAGAGGCTTCTGCAAACAGTTATTACTAAGTGAGTTACTGGTTTGCACCAGGTCCGCCTGATGCCGCGTCCTATCACATTGAATTGAAAATTTTGTAACATTTCACGCCGCCCCTGTGAGGAAGTGCACACTTTGGGAAACCACGGACTTAACAGATTTAGATTGGGCTTTTATCTAGAATTTGCTTGATTTTGCGATTTCTAACCCATACTGCTAAGAGGTCGTTTGCAGGAGCGATAAATTTGCGCTAATCTAAGACAGAGGCTGCAGGCCAATGGAAGGGGGAAGCGTGACGTCAGGAGTAGGAAGCCAGGCAGGTCCCTCCTCGCTGTCCTGTTTACTTCTATGTGGGCTAGTTTTTTATAATAGATTCTAGTTTTGAACCTTAATTAATAGCTGGGATTTGGCAGTATTCCCCCTCTAGTGAGCACTTTTGGAAGTGTTTTTGGACAATTGTTGGACTCTTTAATGCTTGAACACCAGTGTTTTTTTCCAGCAGAGGCATAATAATTTTAAAGTTAATTTTAAAAGAGGTGATATCTGATTTGTTTAATGTGCAAATATACATTTGGTATATCTTCAAACTCATTAATATGATGATTTCATTATGTTATTTATGTTTTTATGTGGTCACATTCTGGAGTAATTGTTTATTTTTTAATAGATCCAAAATCAAAAATGATTCAAAATTAGACTTAAATATGCTCATGGCTTCAAAACTTCATAATTAAATTAACAAGATATGAAGTACACAATTGAATATTTTTGAAAAGTGTTGAAAAGCATAAAAATGGTATTGCTAATTTAAGGAAAAACTAATAGTACTGCTGTGCTAAATATAATCTGTTGAGCAGTAGGTAACTTTTTAGTTGTTAGTTGCTTTGGCATTAAATGAAATGTCCTTGTTTTTGTTACATCACTGTGAAAGGCTTGGGGTCAAGTGTGCCTATTGTGCCCATTGGCACTTAGGGCAGCAACAAAGTTCATCGAAAGGCTCAGCTGTGAAAGGCTCAGCTGAACTAAAATGTAACAAATGTGACTTAAGGGAACAGTTGTTTGCACCTTGCCGTCTATGTTGCTTAATATACAGTATTTCTCTTCATCTTGTTTATTTAATCTAAATTATATGTTATAATTACTCTGCAGAGTATTTGACTGGCAAGGTGGAATTTCTCATAGTTGTCAGTGTGAAGGCTGTATATTTTTATTTGCAGAGAGATCCAATTTAGGTTTAAAAAGGAGCCTCCAGTGGAATGGTCATCATAAAACAACATAAAGCAATGCAAAATTTAAAATATAAATTTTTTAAAAACAAATCTTACATTTTTTGTTAAGTTACTTGAAAAATTATGTAAAAACCACTATATTGAGGTCAGCCTTATAATGCAACCTAGCTGTCATGGTACACTAAATTATAATTTGCAGCTGTGTGTTTTAATGAGAAGCTGTAAGGTAGGCTAGCACTGGGATTTAATAAAAAAGAAAATCAGATTGCCAGAAGACATGCATAATTATAAACCTTACACAATCAATGTACTCTGGCACTCCAGACAGCAATCTTCATACCCTGCCAAATAGAATCTTTTTTTTTTATGCGCTGCAGTCTATTGTTAACAAACACTTGATTGCCAGCTGTGCTTCCTCCATTTTTGTATTAAGCCTTTTAAAATTTTGCATTTCTTACCGTTGACAACACTGAACATACTTGACTTCCTTAGGGGTGGCAGATTCAATAGAACCTATGGAATGCCTTTTGCAAATGCATAGCTGGCAGAAATAAAAAAAAGAATTCACATTCTTAATGAAAATTAACATTTTACTTTATTTGGGAATAGTTAAGATAATGATAATCAATTAATGGGCGGCACGGTGGCACAGTGGTAGCGCTGCTGCCTCGCAGTTAGGAGACCTGGGTTCAATTTCCTGGGTCCTCCCTGCGTGGAGTATGCATGTTCTCCCCATGTCTGCGTGGGTTTCCTCCGGGTGCTCCAGTTTCCTCCCACAGTCCAAAGCCATGCAGGTTAGGTGCATTGGCGATCCTAAATTGTACCTTGTGTATGCTTGGTGTGTGTGTGTGCCCTGCGGTGGCTGGCGTTTGGTCCTGCCTTGCGCCCTGTGTTGGCTG
The DNA here is from genome assembly GCF_900747795.2 of Erpetoichthys calabaricus. Lineage (NCBI taxonomy): Eukaryota > Metazoa > Chordata > Cladistia > Polypteriformes > Polypteridae > Erpetoichthys > Erpetoichthys calabaricus. Next base: position 63,846,659 of record NC_041406.2, on the reverse strand, counting down.
GGATTGGCTCCAGCTGACCCCCATGACCCTGTGTTAGGATATAGCAGGTTGGACAATGACTAACTGAATGGTAATCTATTAAGGCAACTTTGGATGCTAATGTTTAGTTTACTTTCAAAGCCACACAATTCAGTGCCATCATTTGTTCATTCGTAGTGAGACATTTCATTAGTTACAGGTTTGGTGTAGAAGTCCCTGTCGTGTTGGCGGAAGTTTAACTGCACTCCACAAGATGGCATGGGCCATCTCTAAGTTTTTGTGAGAAAGCGGGTATAATGAGTGTAAACCTGCTTTAAGTAAAGCAGCCTGGCAACCTAAATGCCCAACCATTAGCTTCTCTGAAATGTTTGACATAACAGTGGCTGCTTTCATTTTTAGTCTTCATTTTACACAGTCAGACATGTCTTCAGTGCAGTGAGATACAATTTTTTACAATATTAACACATTTTGTTGTATACACTATTATGTTATGTGACTGCACATACATTCAGCACTCAGTGAAAGACATTATTTAGTAAACATTGTAGGAGGGGAACAGACATCCTGGATGAGGCAGGGAGATATACATTGGAGGCCAGTGTGATGACGCAGATGGATTGGCCGGCGAAACAAATAAATAACTTTGTACCCAGCTGGTGTAAGTTAATGGAGGGACTGGCAGAAGCCAAGAGGAACCCAGCTGGGACACCCACTAGGGTGCTTAGGAGAAGGAGTCCAGAGGTGCAGCCCTGTCGGGTGTCCCTGTGGATCAAGAGAGAGTGCTGTCGATGGATCACCTCCCTACTTTTCTTATGGCCTGGAAGTGCTCCCTGTAAGACATGGCATGTCAGCAGAAGCATTCCTGGGTCCGGCATAAAAAGGAGCCTGCTGCCTTACGTAGTTGAGTCTTAGTCAGAAGACAGTGGGATACGCTCTTGGAGGATAGAATGAGTGAGAAGAGAGAAAGAGAGAGAACTTAAAAGACTATATCAGCTGTAATTGTATTGAGCTGTCTGGATTAAAAATCCTTACATTTGTGTGTGTGTGTGTCTGGGGTTTGGGGGCTCGGTGGCACTCTGCGTTATAGTGGGCTCGCAGCTCAGAAAAAGTGGCAGTTTTAAATAAATAAATAATTGGACGTGCTCCACTGGGGAGTGGAGCAGGTGCGAGCGATCTGCTGAGAAGAGGGCTCGTCTCCAGGTTGGTGTGAGGTGGTCAGCCATCCGTGCGTTGCACTACCAGCATGTGCAGGTGGTCTAAATGTCTCATTATCAGCCCAGGGCTACAATCAGGCAATCGCACCTGCAACTGCTCCCCAGAATATAAAAGGGGAATGCAAGAGAGAACGAGGAGGAAGAACAAGGAAAGAACTGAGAGAAAAGGGGATGGAGGATAATATGACAGAGAAAGAAGGGCAGGAGCAACAGAGTCAGTGGATAGAGAGAGAAGCAGGCAGACAGGAATGGAGTCCCAGGGAGTAGTGCGTGGCCAACCCTCAGGAAGGGGCTCAGGGATCACTCCTGTTGAACGACTGGGGAGCAGGAGTGATCATTATGCTCAGTAGTGTCTTCTCGCCGGGTGAAGGCAGTGATCGGCAGTGGTGGGAGGATGACGTGCTTTCGCCAAGTGAAGCCATGATCGGCATTTTAAAGGAGACTGCTGTGTTGTTTTTTCACTTTTTTTATGAATTATTTATTTATTATGAACTTTGCACTGCACTTTTTTGGACACTTTCTTTTTTTGAATTGTTTTTAATAAAAGCACTAGATTACTTTTTCACCATCCCCTTGCTTTGTGTGTGTGTCCTCATCTCCCAAGCTCATTCAGTCATGACTATTTACTGTGTCGGGTTCAAGAGGCTCCAAGACAAGAGTGGGAGTTTGAAGCAGACCTGCACGGTCACACGCCCCCTACTGTTCACAATCACTGCTGCCTCTACTGTATGATGTAGTTAAGTCTTATAGCGTTCTATAGTCTATGTTACACATGAATCCTTTAAGTCAAGTCCATTGTTTTAGTGACCTGCATTCCCATAGTATCCCCATGTGCTGTGATTAGGACAACTGGGAAATGGAAGAGACAAGACCGAGTCTGAAAACATACAGGGCTCTGAAATGGGCAAGTGAAGAGATAAGCTACAAATTCCAAAAATCAAAATCAAGGAAGAATGGTACGTAGCACCATTTAGCAATCTCTGTTAACTAAACTAGAACATGAGATGAAAAGTCAAAACAAAGGTCCTCCTACTAAGATATCTTAGAAGCATCTTTTATCTCTCTCTAATGCTAGAAGAAAGAGAACAAGGTTTGGGAAATAAGTGATTTTCCATCTAGTATGTGGATGCATGAGTTGCCATGCAGCCATCTAAGACAGGAATCTCAAGGTGATGATACATTCCACAACAACATCTAAATATGTGACTACCATGGTCTGTGACTGCACTTAAGTCACTATTACAACAATAAAAAAACACTCAAAATGGTATATAATTGGACTATAACAGCTCATATAGATCAGAAATCAAAATAGTAGAAAGAAAAGAACCAAAATGACAAATTTTTGCATAAAGGTTAGAGCTGTACTCTTAAAAAAAATGGTGCCAGAGTGGTTCTTCACAGCGATGCCAGAAGGGAACCATTTTTGTTTCTCTTTAGACTCATCCGCATAAAGGCTCCAGAAATAACTTTTATCTATTTAGATCTGTAACAGGCTCCATACAGTAAATAACCATGAATAGATGGTAACACTGCGGTGGGTTGGCACCCTGCCCGGGATTGGTTCCTGCCTTGTGCCCTGTGTTGGCTGGGATTGGCTCCAGCAGACCCCCGTGACCCTGTGTTCGGATTCAGCGGGTTGGAAAATGGATGGATGGATGGATGGATAGATGGTAACAGATCTGTGAAATAAAAGTGGGTTCTGATTGTAAACTGACTCTTGCTGCATACAATACCACAGGCTTCCTTAATCTATTAGTGTCCCACTGGGTAACCTACCATGCATTAAATATTTCAATTTTTTCCACATATTAGGAAGTTTTTCAAAACACAAAGAACCAAATTTATATGCAAAGAACTATACCTAGAAAGAAATTGTTCTTTTTCAAGCAATACTTCTACAAGGAACCACACAACCTAGTAAAAAACCATATAGTGCCATTAAAGAACTAGTAGTTTTAAGAGTGTGGATGGGTGAGAAGCAGGTTGAGAGTAGGATTTGAAAAATCAGCCCTGTGCATCTGTCTGCTTTGTTGTTTTATATCTTAGCATTTAATTAGGTTGACGAGATTCTCTTGGAAGAAGTAGAGGATAGTAGGGAAGAGAGAAGACACATGCTATGGTTGGGCTGCTTATAAATGATTTTTAAATGAAATTGTATTCTTTACTATTGACTTATTCTCTGGTGCAGTTTGTATAATGCTACAGTTAGCACATACACCATATCTTTCACCTTTTTTAACACTGCTCTGCATTATGACATTAACTATGAAAGCCTAGGCTATCATTCGGATTATTAAGCACCAGCAAAGACAATAAGAGAAAAGGAAGGAGACCACTTCACAATACACACCCAGTACTACACATTCTAAAATTAAACATCAAAACCCTTCAGCAATTTTATTGACAGCAGCACAATTTACTGTACAAGAACAGAATTTTTAAATGCTTTTTCTTAACTGGAGGTGCATGACTGGACACAGCCTGTCTGCAGGTTTCAATCATCTTTATGTTTTGCAGGGTTCATACAAACATAGTTTGGTACTATGTCTCTTCGGAGAGTCCTTGGGTGGTGCTGGTGTGACTTTGTGTTGATAAGCGGTTGCTCAAGGAGTCCCGAGTGAGGCACATTACCTGCATTGTGAGGGAGAGTCAGTTATGGTACTACAGCCATGTGGTGTGATTCCCGGCTTGCAGGACCCTCATTGTTGAGGACCCAAGTGACTGGAACAGGCCAATGGGATGCCTACATTATACTTGGCTGTGGCAGATAGATGGTCTTTTCTGGAGGGTGGGGCTGGACAGCGTGTCTGCCAGGGATCCCGAGCTGTTTCGTCATGTGGTGGGTGCGGTAATGCGCTGTACCAGTGCAGGCTCCCCAACCTGACCTGATACAAAGCTTTTGCTTTTTATTTGGCTAGTGTGCACACTGACATAGGCATGGGTTTGCAGTCACTGGATATCTGTGTTGTCAGACCTTGAACAAAACAGAAGTGAGTGGCGGATAAACAAAGAAGAGCGCGATAAGTTACTGCACTGAGAAATTAACCATTTCTAAAAAGCAGGGCAAATAAAGATTTATTAAAAATACATTAGGTCCTTGATATTTAGGCTGAAATGTCCTGATAATTTACAGTAGTAGTAGTACAAAGTCTAATCATTCTACTTTTAATGCAATAGCTTTTCACTCTTGCACCACACCTGAAAACTCATAAATCACGTGGTCTTGTTTCTGTGACAAAGTATCCTCAAATGTTGCATTCCTTGAAAACTGCCTTACATTTTGTTGCAAATAAGCAAATTGTTTACCCTTTCACATCCGTAAGTTATGGGTAACATTATTTAATGACATTTCATCGCACAGATATTTGTTTCTTATAAATTATTTACACTTCACAAATGATTGACATGGGCGGCACGGTGGCGCAGTGGTAGCGCTGCTGCCTCGCAGTTAGGAGACCCGGGTTCGCTTCCTGGGTCCACCCTGCGTGGAGTTTGCATGTTCTCCCCGTGTCTGCGTGGGTTTCCTCCCACAGTCCAAAGACATGCAGGTTTGGTGGATTGGTGATTCTAAATTGGCCCTAGTGTGTGCTTGATGTGTGGGTGTGTTTGTGTGTGTCCTGCGGTGGGTTGGCACCCTGCCCGGGATTGGTTCCCTGCCTTGTGCCCTGTGTTGGCTGGGATTGGCTCCAGCAGACCCCCGTGACCCTGTGTTCGGATTCAGCGGGTTGGAAAATGGATGGATGGATGAAATGATTGACATTTACACGATTTATCTGAAAGTAATTACTCTTTGACTGAAATTATGTTAATTCCTTTAATTTAATTGCCCATATTAAGGCAAAGTTAAAAAGAATGAAGCAAAGAAAAGCATGCCCAAAATTGGCACCTGAACAATTACCATTTATTTTAAATCACTGGATTGTGAAATATATTGTGCATTTGCAGGTTTAGGAAAATAAAACAATCATTTATTTCAAAGGAACTGATAAAATCACCCAGCAAACATGCTCAGAATAGATTCTGAAACCATTCTGAAATTTGAATGGCAGATAAATTTTAAAATGCATAGGAAATGGTTCTTCTTCAGGAAGACAGGTTTAAAAATAATTTGCATTCTGCTATACGCATGGTTTCCTCATTGCTGACTTTATTACTTTACAGAAGGCGAAAATACAATGAAAATTAAAGTTCTGTAAGCTTTCCCAATATCTGAATAAAGCTTTTAAAATGAGGATGTTACATCAAAACTGTGTATGATTCTGCTCAGTTAGATTTCAGTATTATTGTGGCTTTTCTACTATTTGTCTTCAACAAGTCCTTGTTGGGTGGCAGGGAACACAAATGCCATAAGGGGAAGCTGTTATCTGGTGTGTATTATCAGAGAACAGGTTAGCCCTCATCTGGATGTGTTCCTAAGGAGTCTGTAGGTGTCTCCAGAAGTACTTATGGCCTGAGGCATAAAAAAGAACTCTGGGTGGGGAGGGCATAATTTTTGGAATCAGGAGGATAGAAGGAATGAAGGCAATAAGCAACCCTTGGGAAAGCATAGCAGTCACTCCATGAGTTAGTCTTCTTCATCTTTTGGCTGCTTCTGTTAGGGGTTGCCACAGCGGATCATCTTCTTCCATATCTTTCTGTCCTCTGTATCTTGCTCTGTTACGCCCATCACCTGCATGTCCTCTCTCACCACATCCATAAACCTTCTCTTAGGCCTTCCTCTTTTACTCTTCCCTGGCAGCTCTATCCTTAGCATCCTTTTCCCAATATACCCAGCATCTCTCCTCTGCACATGTCCAAATCAACGCAATCTCGCCTCTCTGACTTTGTCTCCCAACCATCCAACTTGAGCTGACCCTCTAATGTACTAATTTCTAATCCTATCTATCCTCGTCACACCCAATGCAAATCTTAGCATCTTTAACTCTGCCTCCTCCAGCTCTGTCTCCTGCTTTCTTGTCAGTGCCACCGTCTCCAACCCATATAACATAGCTGGTCTCACTACCGTCCTGTAGACCTTCCCTTTCATTTGCTGATATCCGTCTGTCACAAATTACTCCTGACACTCTTCTCCACCCATTCCACCCAGCCTGCACTCTCTTTTTCACCTCTCTTCCACAATCCCCATTACATGAGTTAGTAACGGTGTCTTATTATTGTGTTGGCAGACAGAAAAATAGGATTATTATTTCATATTATCTTAATTTTAATGGTCCTTCTGTTTGTGCTTATACTTGTATCCATTGATTTATATCAATAAATGGGTTGTGTTATCATATCTGGACTTCATTGGAGTTACTCTGTATTCCGGGAACAGCCTGAGAGCACACCCATCAGTTTACAACTAACAATACAATGGCTACCTTGTGTAAAGGAAAACTACATTGGTATAACTTTCAATTACTTCATTTTAATAAACATACGGTTTTTGCACAGGGACCTTGCTATGCTAAAACACTGTAACAAAACAACGATGGCAAAAATCTTCCTCATTCACAAATTCTCACATTTGTTTAGTGACAAACACACAGCAAATAGAAAATGACATTGGCAGAACCAGGGTGAGACATAGCCATAAAAATATTGCTTTTTTTTACATATTTACACCATATCCCAATGTTTGTAATATAAAGTTACAATATAATCAAAATCTCACCTATTTTAACACATATTTTGACATTTTGAAAAAACTACTCCACGTACCATTAATGATATTTAAATAGCTGAAAATACATTCTTAGTTTGTTAATCTTATTGTAATTGTGGCAAAATGAGCACTTTTTCTATTTTATAATCGAGTTAGACAATCTACACGTGGCATTACATTCAGCTGCACTATGGGATTGGGTTAACTGTTTTGAAAGTTGAAGTGTTTTTAGTTTTGCTTCATCAAACAAACATACCAGTTTATTAAATATTTTGTCACAGCAATGTGTGTGATATGTGATTAAGGTTTGCTCAAACCATCGCACCTCAGTTTGTGCTGGCAGCCCATTCAGACATAGACACCGTGTACGTGCACACAACTCTATTCCCATTGCAAAAGCTTGGGCAGACTACTGAGTGTCCATTTGCTTACTGGAGCAGTATCTGACACATAAAAGAGGAAGGTACTAAGTACAAAATATACAAGTTAATGTGACATCTCTCCTGCAATCTAAATTTGAAATGGAAATCTAATCATAACTGAAGTCGTACAGAATGTTTCAGTTTGTTTTACAGATAGGCAACATGAAAGTGAGAGTTGTTTAGGGTAGGAAGGATTTAATTATATACGCTGATTAATAACATATTTAAATTAGCTTTTGATTGATTTTGATTCATTTACTTTAACAAATCCATTTGGGATGCCACCCTTTAAACTCCAACCATACAGTTTACCAACTGAATTTACTTCATGTAGAGAGAATCATTGAATCAGGTACCAAAAAAAAGGCATCTGAGTCCCAACCCAAACATTCGACTGCTTTACAAAAACTGCATTTACAATCTTAACAAAGCTATCCAAGGCAACTGTGGTATATGTTTGAATGGGAGAGGCCTCTTTCAATTAAAAAGACACTTGAAATCACAAATTTTAATTTTACAATTTTTTATGATCAGCATTGATTATACTGTATTAACCAATATATAAAATAATTTGAGAAGATTACAAACATATTTGACCAACAGCCATGCAGTGTAAGACTGTTATTGTTTTTTGTTAATTGTTTTATTGAAAATGAACAATAAACAGTAACAGTAGCAATTAGTTTTTAGAAATATTAACAGCAAAATGTATTAAAAAGTCATCCACTCTTTGAAGCTCTATCTCCTAAAAAGAGCTCCAAAGAAGATCTAGGATCAATGACGCCTGTGCAGTCCACAAAGACAGACTTGAGAAGCACTCTTACATTGCACAGAAGTTCAATTTGCATAAATTACAAGACTGAAGATTGTGAGGCAATTTAAGGTCAGATGGACATATTAGAAAATGCCCGAGAGTGATAGACGACATAGACACCAACACTTTCTGTCCATTTTCTGTGTTTGTTAGTTAATTGGCAGCTCTAAACGGACAGAGCATTATTGGTCACTGGGGATTTATATGTAGATGTACCACATGGTTAACTGCCATGCTGCTGAGAATTGATTCAACCTAATGCTAATAGGATAAACTTTAGCTCCTTTTGACCCTTAAACGCAAAAATGAAGTAAGAAAATGAATAAATGGAGATATGACATGGAAGTGAATTTAAGGGACTACCTTTCCTAACAAGAGAATTGCAAATCTACCAATTTCTGCAAAGTGAACTTATATATGTGATTTAGCAGCAAATCTATTTCAAAACATTTTGGTGTTAATTTTCTACTGAGAAAGGAGAGGTGCTGATGATATGATTATAACTAAAACTAAACGGGTAATCGGCAAATGGATAAAAGGAAGAAGGCTGATCATAAAGAATCAAGGTGGGCAGTTGGGAAAAAAATAGATACTGTATGTGAGATCTTGATAACACTCAATAACACCACATAATTTATATTATTTCCATACACATCTATTTGAAAAGCTAACAACAAAGTCAATATTATTAAGAAGAAACGCTTATCCAACAAAGGGAAAGTGGTAGGATTTAATGTTTAAAATCTAATTATCTCTTTAGATGTCAGTTTTTTGTTATACACTAATTGTCAATGAACATTTTTTTTTATGATGAGCATATTTGTGGATTTTCTAGCCTAGGAAAAAAATGGTAGAGATCTCATCCAAACAAAAAAGGCACTTTTTGTAATTAAAAACAAAGAATAGACAATAGCAGAATACAAAATCATTTCATATATATATATATATATATTTTTTTTTATTGATTTTACTTTTTATATTTCTCTGCATCTACCTCCCTTTCATCCATCCTTTGCTACTAATTTACATTTGACACAAGCAACAATTGGCTTTTAAACAACCTGTTTGTAACTTGTAGAAAACTGTAAGATCTCCAAGAAACAAATTTGCTAATGACCCCTAAAGCAAATTACAACGCCAAACCCCTTTTGTTTAAATTGACAATTGTCTTTAGTAGCTTTTGAGGTAATCCCATCTTCGGTCCTCAGCATGACCTCACCAGTCCAATGCTATATTTATATTTTCTTTGGGATAACAATACTGATTTCTTCTTGTATCTACCTGACCACCAATGGTAATCCGGACCCCCATTACCCACTGTGAAAACATCATTCATATACTTGTGAATACTTCTGACTTTCAAAGTTTTTACTATGCCTTCCTTGCTATCCTTGTGTGTGTAAGTCTCTATGACCAATAAGACCAAAGCCAAGCTGACCAATCAGATTGTTCAGAGAGACTGGACACACACACGCACAAACACACCCACACACATGCACACATACACAGTAAATATGGAACCAATGTAGGATATGTTTTAAGGGGAAAAAGTTTTTACCCATTGCCTCTATGCATTATAATCACCATTTCAGCCTTTATTAATTTATGCAGCATTCAGTCTGCAAGGCATTAATAAAAGAGGAAACTCAGGACTGAAACAATACAGATCTCTGTACTGATTATGTATTTGCATCCTTTGAATAATTAAGCTCCAATTTTAATCTTCCACTTTTTCTTCTATATGCAAATTAGAAATGTAAAAATAACCTACCCAGTTTCCCGCAGTTTTCAATATTTCTGTTCTGCTGAAGGTCATCAGATCTATCAAAGAGAAAGGTATTAGGCAACAGTGCCAGCACTCAAGTCAGGTTGGAATTAGACTTCAAGCTGTCATCCAAGGGCACATAAGCACATGGCCTTCTTTTCTGCTGGCAGTTGAATGTTCAACCTGCTCCCCTCTTGACTCTGCACTCATTTAGCGTCTTGGCTGTGAGGTAACTTTAGTCTCCATCCCAGGGTCTCTTCCAATTAGACCCTTTGGTTTTGCTTAAAGGAACCTAGAGGGCCACATGTCACAGATGGAAAGTCTACCACCACCCAGCTCTGCCACACACTGGCATATGAAAGTCCTTTCCTGTTGCCATAGTGTCTCTTTCTGCTCTGGAGAGTTGTGACCTAGTTGGTAGTTTTTTGGGATTGGGTTCGCCTTTGTACTGTGCTCCAGGTTCAGGTTTCCATTCCTTGAGGTCTTATTTTGAATACAGGCTCTACCCTTTATAGAAGATTAAGAGGCGACATGATGCAAGTGTTCAATATTATGAAGGGAATCAGTGAGGTGGATCTCAGCTGATCCTTTAAAATTCATTCTTCCAGAGAATGACAGATACATTGAATATGTTACCCACTATTGTGGCAAATAGTAGTACTTAGTGGTCCCGCAGAAGTCAAATTGATTTTATCTGGCAGGGGTTTATTGAACAGAGATTGACAAACTACATTTGGCTGAATGGCATCTTCCTGTCTCAAGTGTTATAATATTACACTGTTTTTAAAAATGAGTAAAAAGCTATTCTTTAATAAGAGTTTTAATGGAATATTTCCATAATTTTATAACTTTTAAACTGCCCAGTAGTTAAATTAATGGTGCTTAAGCAGTTGATATTTACTTTTGACACATTACGTATATTATGATCTAATGAGAGCATCTCCTCCTTCTATTTTGTTTCAGAACTGGTTGTGAAGGGGAATTGCAAATTGTGCTGTACATTTCAAGTTGTGGTCAATACAGATCCTCTAGCACATCAAAAAGCTGCACTGTTTTTGTTTTCCTGTTTGAAAACTGAGCAAATTCTTGTGGAAATGTTAGGAGGGCAAACAGTTACTAAGTATGTCACTGTATCATTGTTAATTTATTGTTAATTCATTAATGGGAAACTCTTATTTTCAGCAGACTTCTAACAACTTGGAAATATAATTTTATTTTGAAATTCGTTTTCTAAATTTATTTAACCATTAATTTTTGTGTCATTAAACACATAGAGAATGTATTTCTTTGGCAAGAAAAAAAATACATTTTCAAGAATAAAAATCTGGCTCTCCAGCAGAACTGTCAGACAATATATTTCTAAGCTTTTTTAAAGTCAGCTATCAAAACATTCAATAATGCATTTCTCAAGATGATGTAATACACAATCTATTTAACTTTAACTTAAATTTGGTTTATCAGTCTGTGGGAGGCAACACCAATTTGTAACTTCATGCACAAAAGGTTATGCTCTGTGATTGCCAAGACAGCTTATGCTCAGTTCTTCCTTTTAATTAATATACTATTTAATAGATCCCTTACTTGGTTTAAATAATAAACAGATTACAGACTTATGCTTAGGTTGCTTTACTTGATTTCATTGGTGATTTCTGCACCAGTACATAATTTTCTGAGGTAGAAGTAACCAATTTCTGAGGAAATTACTTTTATCTATGCAACTTGTTGATATACTGTAGGAGAAAAATCTGACACTCACAGAGCAATGCAATTTATAGTAAACTATCCAATCACACACAGTGTAACATGCAACATTGTTAGTTTAGCTACATTTTATAGTATTTCTATAATAGTTAAAATTAAGATTGTCCTATTCTGATTTTAGAAAATACAAAAGATGCTTTTGAAATTCACTTTATTTAATGGGCTAGACAATGCTAGATGATGGGTCAGTGTTCTTTACTTCATACACTGATGCCACCGATTTACTGCTTCATCATAGCTATTTTGCCTCAAGTTCCTTCTTTCTTTGCTGAAGAAATCTGCATGAACTTTCCTGAGACATACTAGTTTTCTGCCACCGTCCATAAGCATCCAGTTGGGTTAACTGGTGTCTCTAAATTCTTACGATATAAACACAGGTAGCTGTGCTTTCTTGCATGAACTCAGAAAAAGATGGGTGTTATTTTCAGTGTCGTTGTCACATTTTGCTCTTAGTCTAGCCCCATTTAGTAAGCAGCATTTCTTGTTGTTAGTTGACAGCTTGTGCAGTGTTGACACAGCACCTTGTTGCATAACTGAAAACTGTTTTGCGGACAAAGTGAATGTATCAAGAATAACTAGCAAAACCCTGTTGGTAATTATTTCTCCATCGCATATACACTTTACATACAAAGTACATATAATTTAAATTCTAAGATATTAGCCGCTCATGAAGTGTCATTTTACCACTGAAATGAAACATAGATAAAATAAAGAAAATGTGGCAAAGCAAAACTAGGATAAGAAAACATGTAATGTAAGTAGAAAAACTAAACACTATAGTTTCTTAAACTATGAGTTGCCACCATAGTTTTTGACTTATGGTTGTATTTAAGGGGAATGGGTCACGTACAGTTTGCAAAGTGTCTTGTGATGGGTTGTGGCAGGTTATTTAATCAATTGAGATTGCTTGAATATAACTGCCAGCGGTGATTCTCCAAAGGGGAATACAAAGGTCATCTTAGACCAGGTCTCTAGACAATAAAAAGGGGCAAGTTTGGGTTGCAAGAAAAAAAAGTTTAAGAGACCCTGCTGCACACAAATGGAGAGAACACACAAAACCAAGTGACTAAAAGGTAATTGCACTGTGCAGTTTATAGTAGCAAGGTACATGCAAACCTTCAGCAGCACCTGTCCATATGTTGGTATTAACTATTGAAGGCAGCAAATAACTTGTGTACATTGTGAATTCGACACCTCTAGCTCTGGGTAGGAGTATTCACACGCTCTTCAAAAGCAGCAAACATGTCATCACAAACCCTAAAATAACATTACAACCTATAGTTGAACCTTTTAATCGCATTTGTCCAAAACATTAGTTATGTGCATTTGTTGTTGTTTGTCTTTATGCAGTATACAATTGTCACTGCGCACGTTTGTTGTTTTTATGCAATTTTCTCAATATGTTTTTCTACCACATGCTTTTCTCTTTGTACTATTTTGAAAATAAGAGAATATTTCAGCAAGCTATTTTCACTCACCCATCATTCAGTTTAGATTTGATTTTCCAGTTCAATTTTCCATTATTTTTAATGTTTTCCAGCATCTCCTGTGCCTCCAGGGTTGTTGAACTTTTATATGTGTTTTGACATGAAGATATGCCTTATTTTTAAATTATTTTTGGTAAAACTGCAACCAAACTTTCTCCTGCTGCCCTTTGCTGATGCACATATAGAACCATGCCATAGTCCAATTTTTTTTGTCTACTGTGTTTGTGATAGATATAGCAGCTCATGGAAAATGTCATATTACTGAATATTTAGATTGTGAGCATCTCTTTCAGATGTTGTCATGACACAGCTTACTGGCTCTCACCTCAGGTGTGTGTGTGTGTGCGCGTGTGCGTGTGCGTGTGTGTGTGTGTTGGTTTGTCCATTAACTAGCAGACATACTGAACCAATTTACAGTTGCCAATCAACATAACCTGCATGTGTTTCAGATGTGGTTAATCTGCTGCCTTATTTCTCCAGACTGCTGAGTTCTAATTTTGACACATACGTCCTTACAGTCTCTGCATACAGTTTATATGTTCTTCCTGTTGGTTTTCTTTGGTTCCTCCCCCATTCAAAAGATGTACTAGCCTAACCTGCCTAGAAACCTTAAGCTGGACCTTGTGAATGAAGACTGTGTTCTGCAATGGGCTGGCTTCCCTTCCAAGGTTGGTTTCTGTCGTACACCCCATGTTGCTTTACCCTGCCTAAACTGGATTATTAGGGCTAAAAAATAAACTTGTGAGCAATGACCAACTGTTTTGTTTATTACATGCTACGTCATCTGGAAATTCATAATACATCTTTTAAGATGTTCAGTAATGTACAGCAGTATGAAGTGAGTAGTTTCTAACAGCAATCCGTCCTCACCAGTATTTTTTTTTAACCTTTAAAGGTCATATTCCTATAATATTTCTTACAAAATTTCTCTGAAGTAAACAAAGAGCCTTTAGGCACTGTGTTATGATATGGTTTATTTTCATGAGTTTGATTAACTTGATTTCCACTAAAAATTTGAGGCTGCAAAGTATCTTTCCAAACAAAACAGTTTTTGAACAAAAAGATAGTTTCAGGATGACAGAAAATTAAAAGATATACCCATCACTTTGACAGGCTAATTACCTTAGCAGTAAGAAGTAATCGAAAAGTAAAGAATTATACATTTCATGTTTGCCCAGCAATTAACATTTACATATTTCAAATACAGAATATTTTATGGTTATTAAGAATTGCCTAATGTCTTCTTTCCTTGTGGTCAGATATTAAAATAAGCACTTTACTATTAGCAAAATTTCTGCTGAAGAAAATGTCTTTGAAAAGACACTACATGTAATACCAGGGAAATACCATTTATTTAGCAAAATATGTTATATTGGATAATATATTCAATCAATACATGAATTGAGCTGACTAAGCAATGAAAGCTTTCAAATTATCTAATGTATAGGAGAATGGCTATCATAAAAGAAAATATTGCTAGCATAGTAAATAATCCATTTATTGATCCAAATGGATTGTTATGTATTACGTGTATTTTTATTATTCTTAATTGATCTCAGGGGTGGTTTTTCTTGGCAATTCTAAATAATAATAATTATAAATAATAATAAGATATCCAGCTACTCCAATGTCAATAAATGCTTTGACATTAATTTATTTTAAATTAAATCTCAAGGTAATTTACACCAAAGTAATTATTAGTTTACATTAGTTTACATTAATTTGACTTATTATTGGACCTCTGGAGTGTTTCAGTTACCCAGCAGCTAAGTATAATTAATTTGTGTAAAATTATTTCCTTGTCAATAGCAGTAAAGTTTCTCATTATATTTATAACCCTCTCATTGAGATGTTTTTCCTAAATAATAATGCATCCTCAGTATTGTTATTCTTTTAGAAATGTGTATATAGTAATTTGTTTTGCCTTTGCAGCCGCTGCTCCACGGCTCTGGAATGCCCTACCAGAGAGCCTAAGAACACAGCAGATTGTGGACTGTTTTAAAAAACAGCTAAAGACTTTTCTATTTAGGAAAGCTTATTAACAAGAATGCTATAATTAATTGTTGTTTTATCTCTGTTTTTATCTTGCTTTGTATTTGTTTAAACTTTTTATGTAGCACTTTGAGATTTACTGCTAATGTAAAGTGCCCTATAAATAAAATGCATTATTATTATTATTATCATCCACTAAGCATTGTGAGTCAGTTGCAGTGTACCTTGTAAAAACATAAAATGATGTAATTGAACAAAATGTATGTGTGTAAGTACAGAAAATAGGACAGAATGATCAAACTTGTTTGTGTTTTGCGTACGTGACAAAAAGCATATATACTTTCTGTAATGTTTTCTTTCAATGATGTGTGTGACAAGAAAATGTACCTTTAGGGTAAAGACTTTACCAATTGGAATAATACAAAATGAGTCAGGACGCTATTTTTATTGCTTACGTGGTCTACGATCAGGAGACTAGAAAAGCTATAAAAGAGCAAGGACATCTGCGCTCGAGGCAGATGAAGTGCGGTGTCCTAGGACTGTATTTCTCTGTCATTTTACCCTTGCCTGGTATGTATCAATAAAAGGTTTTTACTAATTTTAATTTTCTTCTCTGTCTTCAGTCACAAAAAGTGTCCACAACCTCAAATAGTACTTCACCATTTCAAGACCAGATAAAATAGGACTGCACTAGCTGGGGATGAGCCTCCATTCTAATTGTTGTTGCAACGAACAAAGGAAGGAGATCTGGATGAAGTTTAACTTTAATTGTGATTGCTAATTAACAGGAGTACAGCGGTAATGAAGTGCTTCTAAGCATCCATCTCCTCATTTAAAGGGGCAAAGCAGAGGGAGCCTGCATTTTGTATTCTTGCTGCAACTGAGCGAGGCATTATCATCAGGTTTATTCAGTAAGTGTGTATAGAGAGTAATACCATTGCAAGAATTTTTTATAGTTACCGAACACATGTTTGTTTGGCTCTCTTTGCAGTTTTGTAGATAATATAGAAAATCTGGCAAAATAACCAGTTGCCAAATAGCAGATGATTTTCGTACTTGTCAGAATATTCTAACAACTTTAATTCTTCTGTCATCACCAAAAGGTGTTTATAATACCTTGTCAGTTGTTGCAAAAATTCATGGAATTGAATGACAGTAGGAACTGAACCATTATTGAGATTTAAAAAATAGTTAAAAAATGTATTATATAATGCAGACACTTTTGTATTTGCTGTCAATTAATGTAGTTAGGCTGATATAGTTGATAGAAAGACATCTTATTTGTACTTGAGATATCTGTCTGCTTTTTATTACTCTGTTAAGTTATGACAAATGTGTTTTGACATTTTTTCAGATAAGGAAGACAGATTTTTAAGGTAAGGAACAAATACATTCTCAGGGTTAAAGGTACTTTTCCTTCCAAATCATGGTACTGGAGATGTGTTGCATGTTAAGTAGCACATGCAAATAAGAATTTCACTGTACTCTGTACATATAACAAGAACCCTATAATTGGAACACACTAGAACATTAGCTCTCTATTGAGTTTCCTCTATACGGTATTTCTTCTAAAAACTGTGGAAAAATCTTTGTGGGTATTTTCAAAGTTTGAAATTGCAATTTTTAGAATGTAGATATAGTAGAGAACTACATATCACCATTTAATCAGGTTGTATGGTTGCCAATATTCAAATGTACTTTGCATTTTGTTATTATTTATGAATATTATCAGTAATACATTATTTTATGTGTAACTTAACTTCTGCTTGTTTTTTTTACTACATCTAATTGCCTGAGGTTATAGATATAGAAGGGAAGGTGGGGATAAGTTATATACAATAATACCTTATAAACAGTGGTAAGTCTGTGAGATTAGGCATTCTGACAAAGGCTACATGTTAATAATACAATAGGGGAAAGTAGAGCAATATATTACTCTACCAAGACAAAACAGATATCTATAACAGTCTGTATGATGTATTAATTTTATAAAAGCCATCACCATACTCAGTCATTTAAAAGTGCTCTTTGGGTAATTTAAGGTAAGCATACAAAAATCATTCATTAACACTGAAATCAAAAGTTGAACCTGGAATTCAGTATCTGAAGAACAAGCTTCATTTTACATAGCCACCATGACTGGGTTTGTTTCTGAGAGTTTAAATCCCCAAACTAGGGCACCATGTTTACCATAGTGTCATCTTCCCATAAATGCAGATGGTTCATGTGGCCAGTAACAGGTGCCATTGTCATATACAATATGGCCACAGCCATGTACTCAAACACACAAAACGGCAGCACCTTTGATACAAACACACTTTAAAAATGTTGATGATGTGACATCATCATGCTTAATTTAACTATGGAAAAACACATTACCACATGTGAATTTTATATGGCATGTACCTAAAACCAAACATCTCAAATTCCTCAGAGACATCACTAACTTAACAAAAAAAAACAAACTAATAACAAAATAATTTATGCATTCAAAATAAACTAACAGCCTATGTCAGAAATGATAGATCAGGTCAAATTTTATTTGTCACATACAATTATACTTGGCGCCCCGCCAAGGAGGGAGGTGGACTTCTTACATGGCCAGGATGTCGTAATGGAAAGATGGAATAAAAGGGGTGGGCATACCCGGCAGGGACGCCTTATGATTCCCATCCTGACTGGGATGCCCGAAGGTTACAGGAACCGGCAAGAGAGGACAGCAGGGAGTAGTTCATCCCCCACTACAACAGATGGCAGTGTCACTTATATACAGTCCCAGTTTGGATGCCTGCAGGGCTGCATGAGAGTTGGAGTCCAGACATGCAGCACTGTAGGATGATAGAGGGCACTTCTGGGAAAGGACCCCCCGTGGCTTTCTTATGACCTGGAAGTACTTACAACTGGCCACATCACGTCACTGGAAATGCTCCTGGGTCCAGCATAAAAGGGGCTCTCTACCATATCTCAATGAGTCGAAGCAGAGACAGGCAACACTCGACTGGAGGAACAGCAGTGGTAGTACAAGGTATACAAAATATAAGGTATTTTGTAATAAACACCTCTTTATTTGAACTGTTTTGTGTGTTTGTGTTTGTGGTTTTGGGCTCTGTGGTGCCCCTAGACTTCACAACACAACTGTAGTGAAATGCTTAGCTACAAAAGTTCAAGAAAAATTTAAATATTATAAAAAAATAGCATTCATACATTAAAAAGAATTGACATTGGAACAGAGCAAGTCCAGCTTGTTGTGTCCACAAATCCAAAATTCTAATTGAAGTTTATTCCTTCCAATGTCCCCCTGGGTTAAGTTAACAGCATTCCAGGGTCAGAGTTCTGTTCCTAAGTTAATAAACATTAATCAAGATGATGTAACTTACCTCCCTATTCAGTAACATGGACAGAATCAGTCAGTATTTTAATAACTGGATAATACAGTCAACTGGATAATAGACTTGCTTGCTTTTAACCATTACTCACTTACTCATTTCCAGTCAAACTCTTGCCTTTTCCACCCATCCAGCATTACAGTAGCATCTGAAATAAGAAGTTTAAGCTGGGTCTCCAGAATAAACAAATGCCACAGTACCTGGACTCACTGTGACACACTATGACATTTAAAAGTTCCTCCAACTTATTTAAAAGCAATCGAACATTCCACATGTATGGAGACAGGCCATTTCTATGTCATTTCCACCTCATTTTATCCTTGCTCTGGATTTTTGTTTTTCCATCTTCAATTGAGCTGGTCCTGCTCTAAGGTACAAAAGGTGGGGGTTATCACAGTGCTACCTGCTGAGTACGGGAACATTTCATATTTTCCGCTTCACATTCTGTGAAGTCTGCTACATTCTCAGATGTTTTAGATGTAGGTAGCCTTCGAGTCTTTCCGATCCTCTTACCTCTGTGACAGCTTTCAAGTTTGCAGCTCATCCAGATGGCAGTTGATACAGCCCGACTGCTCTGGTCCAGATCTGCAATGACAGCATATCTTCAATTTAAAAAATCATTTAAAGTGGATAGTAACAAGCCAGTGGCCATACAGTGCATCCGGAAAGTATTCGCAGCGCGTCACTTTTTCCACATTTTGTTATGTTACAGCCTTATTCCAAAATGGATTAAATTCATTTTTTTCCTCAGAATTCTGCACACAACACCCCATAATAACAACGTGAAAAAAGTTTACTTGAGGTTTTTGCAAATTTATTAAAAATAACAAACAAAACATAACAAAATGTGGAAAAAGTGATGCATTGTGAATACTTTCTGGATGCACTGTATATTATCTATCCATCCATCCATTTTCCAACCCGCTGAATCCGAACACAGGGTCATGGGGGTCTGCTGGAGCCAATCCCAGCCAACACAGGGCACAAGGCAGGAAACAATCCTGGGCAGGGTGCCAACCCACCGCAGGAAACACACAAACACCAAGCACACACTAGGGCCAATTTAGAATCGCCAATCCACCTAACCTGCATGTCTTTGGACTGTGGGAGGAAACCCACGCAGACACGGGGAGAACATGCAAACTCCACGCAGGGAGGACCCAGGAAGTGAACCCAGGTCCCCAGGTCTCCCAACTGCGAGGCAGCAGCGCTACCCACTGCGCCACCGTGCCGCCCCACTGTATATTAATACTTTTATAATAAATAAGTAAATTGATTTATAACTGTAAAAAAAGGAAAATTTGTCCAAAGAAAAAAAGACAAGAGAGAAGACTCCTGTAAAAAGCAGCCACCAGCACAGCACCAGTGATATTTCAGTTCTGATATTAATTTTAGTTTTAGTTTTTATTTTATTTTATTTTATAAAATTAATTTTTATTTTGTTCTAGTTTTCAGTGGAGTCAACAATTTTTATTTTTATTTAGTTATGTGTGTGGACAAAGGTTCGAGACAACAGCAGGCAGACACCGATTCAAACAAACAGAAATCTTTTTTATTTCTTTCTTTCTTGGTGAGCAGAGAGTCTGTGCAGAGCCTGTCAGCTTGTCACTGACAGTATCACGTCACAACCCGCCCTTCTCCTTTTCACAGCAGGCTTTTTATAATTTTTCAGTCTGTATGCAAAGCTTATCTTATATTTGCAACATCACAAGCAGCCCTTCCTTACTGGTGGAGTAACTTCTTTTTTCACTAGCTAAGACAGTGTGCGATTTCCTAAAAGCTGACCCACCCTTCATTTATTTCTTTTATTCATCTTGTGGCTATTTTCTACACCTGGGCTCTAATGCTTAATAACTTTTAACTTTCCTACATCACATACCTTAACAATCTTAATGCATTCATATGGTTAACACAAAGAACTTTTATACTTGCAAATACATATACATATACATTTTCTTAGCATTAGCTGGTTTACATAACATATTTTCCATCCACCCAAATGCACACAGATAGTAATCATCAAGGCGATTTAGACTTGTTTATCTAAGTATAAAATATTCATTGCACTAAGGCGTAGTCACAAAATCTTCTTCCCCTCCCTTTGACTAGGTCAAAAGGCCCTCAGCCCAAGATTCTTTGTTCAACTATTATTTAATATATTGATTCAAATTTTTATTATTCCACATGTGTTTACAATTTAATTTTTATTTTGTTTAGTTCTGGCTTTTTTACATAATATTAGTACAATTGTAGCTTTTTTTTCTGTTGCATGACTACAAATACTGGCCTACACATATTTCAATGCGAGTTATGTTTCAGTCAACAAAATACACTCACAGTTCATAATGCTATTAAAAACAGCTTGACTATTAATGATTAAACAGATTAAGTGGCCTAATGAGCATAGTCAGCACGATCAAATGATTCAACCCAAGAAATCAGTCTGTGCAAGCACGTTGCTGTTAAGCTTTAAACAAGCATGCATTTCCAGAGATGTGTTAATGTTGCAGCGACGTCCATTACACAAATAGCTACACAGTGAAAATATTTGCTTGACGAGCGTCTGTAATGCAGGTACACAGACAAGGTCGTTGGCCACTGGTGCCAGCAGACTGTATGTTGACGATTTTTGCTGCCAGTACTGAAGCAGTGATATGCAGTGACGTTCATGGCTAGTGAGTCACTGACTCCTTCACACTCAGTGTTACAAATATATGAATCCAAAAGAGTAGCTTATTCACTATTCATAATGACTACTGGTTATGTTTCATATCTCATCAGCATTCTTTACACACACATAGGTAAGGCACATATTTGGCTGAGAAAGAACATTATATGTATAGTAGCAAGAGAGAGCGCATTTGCGCCACACCTTCCATGTTTTCTAAATTTGCTGTTGCAATTTCACAATTCATATTCATTCAATACAAATGGAAGTATTGAGTGGTGTATAAAAACAATTATTTCAATTTTGACCTTAATTGATAACAACCTTAGTTGTTTTTAAAAACTTTTAATTCTGATGCTTTAATCAGTTTTAATACAGACTGTTCAACAAAAGAATAACACGAAAACAAAAGAATATGTTATTTAAGGTCAAAGTTTAGTTTTTAAATATTGGATATTTTTTCTTGGTCTGATCCCATTTTTGATAAAATTGAAAACAGTTCATGGTCTTACCTTTATTTGTAAATGAAGTCCGTGCGCCTATCCTTCTCCACGAAAATCTCCATCACTTTCTTGTAAAAGTCCTCCTTATGTTCCTTTCATTTTAAAAGTCTTAATATTCCATTTCCCCTCCTTTAACTGCCACCTTATCGTGGTGGAGGGGTTTGCGTGTCCCAATGATCCTAGGAGCTCTGTTGTCCGGGGCTTTATGCCCCTGGTAGGGCCACCCAAGGCAAACTGGTCCTAGGTGAGGGATGAGACAAAGAGCGGTTATACAAACCTCCTATGATGAATGAAAACTTTGGACGGCGTTTTCCCTTGCCCGGATGTGGGTCACCGGGGCCCTCCTCTGGAGCCAGGCCTGGAGGTGGGGCTCGATGGCGAGCGCCTGGTGGCCAGGCCTGCACCCATGGGGCTCGGCCGGGCACAGCCTGAAGAGGCAACGTGGGTCCCCCTTCCCATGGGCTCACCACCTATGGGAGGGGCCAAGGAGGTCGGGTGCAGTGTGAGTTGGGTGGTGGCCGAAGGCGGGGACCTTGGTGGTCCGATCCTCGGCTACAGAAGCTGGCTCTTGGGACGTGGAATGTCACCTCTCTGAAGGGGAAGGAGCCTAAGCTAGTGCGCGAGGTTCAGAGGTTCCGGTTAGGTATAGTCGGACTCACTTCGACGCACAGCTTGGACTCTGGAACCAATCTCCTTGAGAGGGGCTGGACTCTCTACCACTCTGGAGTTGCCCCCAGTGAGAGGAGCCGAGCGAGTGTGGGTATACTTATTGCCCCCCGACTTGGAGCCTGTTCATTGGGGTTTACCCCGGTGGAGGAGAGGGTAGCCTCCCTCTGCCTTCAGGTGGGGGGACGGGTCCTAACTGTTGTTTGTGCGTATGCACCGAACAGCAGTTCAGAGTACCCACCCTTTTTGGAGTCCCTGGAGGGGGTGCTAGAGGGCATACCTTCTGGGGACTCCATCGTTCTGCTGGGAGACTTCAATGCTCACATGGGCAATGACAGTGAGACCTGGAAGGGTGTGATTGGGAGGAATGGCCTCCCCGATCTGAACCCGAGCGGTGTTTTGTTATTGGACTTCTGTGTTCATCACGGATTGTCCATAACGAACACCATGTTCAAGCATAGGGGTGTTCATATGTGCACTTGGCACCAGGACACCCTAGGCCTCAGTTTGATGATCGACTATGTGGTCATGTCGCCGGACTTGCGGCCACATGTCTTGGACACTCGGGTGAAGAGAGGGGCC
This sequence comes from Erpetoichthys calabaricus, assembly GCF_900747795.2. Classification (NCBI taxonomy): domain Eukaryota; kingdom Metazoa; phylum Chordata; class Cladistia; order Polypteriformes; family Polypteridae; genus Erpetoichthys; species Erpetoichthys calabaricus. The sequence continues at coordinate 63,823,773 of NC_041406.2, read as the reverse complement.
GGAGCTGTCAACTGATCACCACCTGGTGGTGAGTTGGCTTCGATGGTGGGGGAGGATGCCGGTCAGGCCTGGTAGGCCCAAACGAGTTGTGAGGGTCTGCTGGGATCGTCTGGCAAAGCCCCCTGTCAGAAGTAGCTTCAAATCCCACCTCCGGCAGAACTTCGACCACATCCCGAGGGAGGTGGGGGACATTGAGTCCAAATGGGCCATGTTCCGTGCCTCTATTGTTGAGGCAGCTGACCGGAGCTGTGGCCGTAAGGTGGTTGGTGCCTGTCGTGGTGGCAATCCTCGAACCCGTTGGTGGACACCAGCGGTGAGGGATGCCGTCAAGCTGAAGAAGGAGTCTTACGGGACCCTTTTGTCCTGTGGGACTCGGGAGGCAGCTGATAGGTACTGGCAGGCCAAGCGGAATGCGGCTTTGGTGGTTGCTGAGGCAAAAACTCGGGCATGGGAGGAGTTTGGGGAGGCCATGGAGAACGACTTTCGGACGGCTTCGAGGAGATTCTGGTCCACCATCCGGCGTCTCAGGAAGGGGAAGCAGTGCAGTGTCAACACTGTATATGGTGGGGATGGTGCGCTGCGGACCTCGATTCGGGACATTGTGGGTCGGTGGGGGGAGTACTTCAAAGACCTCCTCAATCCCACTAACATGCCTTCCAATGAGGAAGCAGAGCCTGGGGACTCAGAGGTGGGCTCCCCCATCTCTAGGACTGAGGTCACCGAGGTGGTCAAAAAACTCCTTGGTGGGAGGGCCCCGGGGGTGGATGAGATACGCCCGGAGTTCCTTAAGGCTCTGGATGTTGTAGGACTGTCTTGGTTGACACGCCTCTGCAACATCGCATGGACATCAGGGACAGTGCCTCTGGATTGGCAGACTGGGGTGGTGGTCCCCCTCTTTAAGAAACTACCAACTATAGAGGGATCACACTCCTCAGCCTCCCTGGAAAAGTCTATTTGGGGGTCCTGGAGAGGAGGGTTCGTCAGATAGTCGAGCCTTGGATTCAGGAGGAACAGTGTGGTTTTTGTCCTGGTCACAGAACAGTGGACCAGCTCTACACCCTTAGCAGGGTCCTGGAGGGTGCATGGGAGTTTGCCCAACCAGTCTACATGTGTTTTGTGGACTTGGAAAAGGCATTCGACCGTGTCCCTTGGGAAATCCTGTGGGGGATACTCCGAAAGTATGGGGTACCGGACCCCCTGATAAGGGCCGTTCGGTCCCTGTACGATCGGTGCCAGAGCTTGGTCCGCATTGCCGGCAGTAAGTCGAACCCATTTCCAGTGAGAGTTGGACTCCGCCAGGGCTGCCCTTTGTCACCGATTCTGTTCATAACTTTTATGGACAGAATTTCTAGGCGCAGCCAGGGTGTTGAGGGGGTCCAGTTTGGTGGACTCAGGATTGGGTCAGTGCTTTTTGCAGATGATGTTGTCCTGTTTGCTTCATCAGGCCGTGATCTTCAGCTCTGTCTGGATCAGTTCACAGCAGAGTGTGAAGCGGCTGGGATGGGAATCAGCACCTCCAAATCCGAGACCATGGTGCTCAGCCGGGAAAGGGTGGAGTGCCCTCTCAGGGTTGGTAGCGAGATCCTGCCCCAAGTGGAGGAGTTCAAGTATCTCGGGGTCTTGTTCACGAGTGAGGGAAGAATGGAGCATGAGATTGACCGGCGGATCGGTGCGGCATCCGCAGTAATTCAGGCTCTGCATCGGTCTGTCATGGTGAAAAAGGAGCTGAGCCACAAGGCGAAGCTCTCAATTTACCAGTCGATCTATGTTCCTACCCTCATCTATGGTCATGAGCTATGGGTAGTGACCGAAAGAACGAGATCGCGAATACAAGCGGCTGAAATGAGTTTCCCTCCGCAGGGTGTCTGGGCTCTCCTTTAAAGATAGGGTGAGAAGCTCAGTCATCCGGGAGGGGCTCAGAGTAGAGCCGCTGCTCCTCCGCATCGAGAGGAGTCAGATGAGGTGGCTCGGGCATCTGATCAGGATGCCTCCTGGACGCCTTCCTGTTGAGGTGTTCCGGGCACGTCTAACCGGGAGGAGGCCCCGGGAAGACCCAGGACACGCTGGAGGGACTATGTCTCTCGGCTGGCATGAGAACGCCTTGGGATTCTCCCGGAAGAGCTAGAAGAAGTGGCCAGGGAAGTCTGGGCATCTCTGCTCAAGCTGCTGCCCAGACACAACCTCGGATAAGCGGAAGAGGATCGATGGATGGATGGATGGAATATTCCATTTTGTCAGTCAGTTGGAACAAAAAATAAAAGTAAATGGACCGCTGCAGTGCACTTGACTTTTTGATACTGCTAACTTATTGGTGCCTAGAGCTTCAGTGCTGCACAGTACTGTCTGCCTCACCTTGTGCCTTTTCACTGTGGTTTTATGTCTGATCAGCAAGACTAAATATGTTACACACATTCATTAAAGATATTAGCCAGACTGTAGAAAGTCAGGGTGTATAATAAACGTGTATGTAAACATTATATTGGCGACATACAGAGAGACAGCAACAGGCACGTGCCAATTGCATGCATCAACCCAGTGTGTGAGGGACAGCACAGTCTGAAGTGAAGCTCGGCTCGTCACTGCCGCACCTCGCTTTTCTCCCCGATATTTGATCAGGAAATGCTCAAAATCAGCGATTTTGTCTATAAAAATTATCAAAATTATTGGAATCATACAGAAAACAAATTTATAGCACACACCAGTGGACAAATTCATTTTATGTTATCATTATTAGTTTTGTTACTTTTTATAATGAAAGGTGAGATCGCATGTCCCTGTATGAAATGCAGTCAAGGTGCTAGAAAAGTGCTGGCCTTCCACTAAGTACTGATCCAGGTAGTCCTGCACTGAAACTGCTATATTTGCTTTTATTATCATCTGTGCTGTGACTGAAGTATTTCCATATGTTACTTTCTTGCTTTCTACCCGCAAACATCTGTGCAAAACTTGCCAAATGTGAGCAACAATCATTTACAAGAGTTTCTCCACTTGACTATAGTAAGCACAAGTTACAAGATCACCGCATAGTGAAGACAGCAACGTAACTGAACGCTCAGTGTGAGCTACAAACACCCATCTGCACGACTGAACCGGATTGAACGAAAACGCTATTGCTGTTTTTTTCTTTTTTACTCAATTTTTGTTCTCATTTTAGTTTGTTCACATATCACTAATTTTTATTTTAATTTAGTTTTTGTTTCTCTGTTTTCCTTAATTTCAGTTCTCGTTCTTGTAAAATGAAAAACAATATTGTTGGGTTGTTTTTTTCAAGGGTTGTTTTTCAGCTGCAGCCACTGGGAGACTAGTCATGGTTGAGGGAACGTTAAATTGGGCAAAGTGCAGATATATCCTTAATGAAAAACCTGCACTTGACTGCTCTGGACCTCTGAACCAAAGATTCCTTTGCCAACAGGTCACCCAAAGGCACAAAGCAAAGGAGATACATGAGAAGCTTAGGGACAACTCCTGGAAAGTCCTTGAGTGTCCCAGCTGGAGCCCTATTGAACAACTCTGGAGACACCCGAGGAAAGCTGACCACCAATGGCTTCCATTCAACCTGAGAGAGCTTGGGAAGATCTGCAGAGGATAATGGCAGAAATTATTCAAAGCGTGCAGAACTTGTCACATCATAAACAAGTGGACTCTATATAGGCTGTAATTGCTGCCAAAGATGCTTCAACTAAGTACTGAGAAAAGGGTCTGGATACTTGTGTCAATGTGATATTTCAGTTTTTTATTTTTAACAAATTTGCCAAGAGTTATAAAATCATGTTTCCACGTTGCCAGGGAATGGAGTGTTGGTTGATGTTGGAAAAAAATTAATTTAAATGATTTTAGCACAAGGCTGCAACATAGCAAAATGTAAAAAAGTGAAGGGGTCTGAATACTTTCTGAATCCACTGCATGAAAATACAAAAAAAAAGTATATTGTGTTATGGCATCCACAGAAAAAAATATTAAAGTTATTAATATGTTTTATTTGTATTTCTCCTCCCCAACATGAAATAAACTGAAAGGTGTTGTTAGGTAACAAAGGTAATAAATCACTGGTCTATTTTGGCATAATAAGTATTTGTAACTAGGTTCATACCTGCTTGTGCTATCACTTGCATGCCATAGAGCAGACGATCAAGAGAACTAGGCTAAGCTAATAAAGTTCTTGTGTAGTTTGGTAAGGTGGCATTGTTAACGATAAAGGTGATGCCATCACTATACTTTAAGTGTTTTTCACTTTGGACACTGTTAATGATACATATGGTAAAATTAAAATAGTATAACAGTATTAGGACTAAGCAGGTAAAAAAAACTACTGGAGATATCAGTGTATTGCTTGTTAATTGCTTAATAAATCAGCAAATTTGAAATTTGCAAGAGCAATTTTTGCATTAGAATATGCTAATCCTCACCTTTCAAGGCACATACAAGCTCAAAGTTCCAGATATCATATTTAGCCTCATCCTACTGACAACATAACATTTTTCTAGAAGGCATCCCTTGGAGAAATGATGAGTGGTACTCCCAACCAAAATATCCTTCTGAACCAGTTCAAGCTGAATTGCAAGTAATGTTATTTATCAGAAAGTGCTACATAAATACAGGTAAAACCTTACAATACTGGATTTTTTTATGATGCAAATTTTGATGTGAGTGTTAATTAAGACAAAATAAAGCTCTGCATGTCAACATTTCAGACTACCAGATGTCCAACTTAGGAATGTCCCACTGTTGCAGTTCTTTGGGCTTCAATTGCTCTTGCTCTCTATTCCATTTTATCTGTCTCTATTCTTTGCTCTCCTATTACTCTACTCCTTTTAGACTTTTCTACGCTTTCTCTCTTTGTTCATCACCAGCACATTATTTCAAAGGCTACAATAGCAGCAAAAGTTGATAAAAAAAAGATTTCAGAATTTTAATCCTGTACAAGATACATAGCATAACCAAAATGGGGCCACACTGAGCCCTGAACCTCAGACACAATGTCACCCAACAAAACTCCAGGTTCAAATGAAAGGATTTTTATTGTCTCCAACACCAACTCAAGTGTAGCACAGCCAACAATAATTTAATAATACACATAGTAAATTCCCTTTCTCTCCTTCTACTGCTACATGTGAGTTTCCTGCTGCTTTCAGTGTGAAGGCATTTGTCGTCCAGAGCACTTTCGGGTCAGGAGGAAATCAAGGCAGTCTTACCCCGATAGCACCCTCTAGCAGTTCCCAATTACCTCAACAGGGCTGCATTTCCGCACTTCAATTCCCATGCCACCTTGCAAGTGCCCTAACAGGGATCATTCCAGAAGAACACTGCCACCTGCTGTGCAGGTGAATAAAATGTTCCTGGCATCCACGTTCACCTAGTCCATCCAATATTCTTCTCTCCCCGCTGGGATGAAGACTGTAAGGTGTTCCGGCCAACTTAAGTCTCCGCTCCCACTGTCCTTCCATTATGGCTTCCTGGCTGGGCAAGAAATCACCTTCCATCCAGGCCAGGATTCCTGTCCTTCTTCCATGGCAGTTACTATAGCAAAACAATTACAAGCACATGCATGCATTTGTGGTTTATACAGTTTATATGGTATTGTTTTTTAGCCAGTTATTAAAAAGGTAATTAGTTATGCAATTTAGTATCATCTGGCCATGATTTCATCCATTTAGCACCAATAACAATGCTTGTCAAATTTAGTTACTAGTTTGTCTGCATCTACTTGACTTGTAAAACTACAGAGTGTTGCCAATGAAAATGTTAATTTTTTACCACATCTGGGAACTAGAAATAATTTAAACACTGTCATGTACAGCGTGTGCAATAGATTAAAGGACATAAATGTAATATTTCCTGCATCATAACTGAAATTTCATCTTGTATGTGCTCAGCACAGATTGAAGACAGGATGGGACACAGTTTATTTATTAAGGACTACAATGTCAGCTGTAGTCTACAAGATTTTTACTAATTTATAATGTTCTCATTAGTAAGATATGAGATGAAAACAAAAAAATTGATACCTGATAACTATCCATCCATCCATTATCCAACCCGCTATATCCTAACTACAGGGTCACGGGGGTCTGCTGGAGCCAGTCCCAGCCAGCACAGCGCACAAGGCAGGAAACAAACCATGGACAGGGCGCCAGCCCACCGCAGACCTGATAACTATGTATTGCTAAATAACAAAACTTAACTTTAACGTGTTTGATTTAATCAAGAACTCTAGTCTTGAAGGCCCATAATGTTATGATATCTTGGCCCTTACAATCAATTAGGGCTTCTTACTCTTTTCATACACATTTACATGCTGGGATTAAGTAGTGATCAATAAAGTAAGCTATAAGTTCATTCAAATAAGCATTTAATATTTAAATGCATGTACAATATAGTATCAAAGTAAAGAAATAAAAGAAAAAAACAGTGAGTATAGACAGCTCAAAGTGTTAAGGCTTCTGTGGAAGCCCTTATGTTTAGAGAAAAGGTGGGTAATAATCAACCTAATAGCACAGATGTAAAAGTAAAACTAATTTGTTTACATCCTAACAAGCTAAAAATACTGAATGGTTCTCGTCTATGAAATGTCTTTTGACATTATATTGTACAAGTATAAATGAAACCCTGTTGTGGTAGAATAATTTTAGGGTAACATAGCATTCTTCTTACAACTAAATGTACTGAAAGATGACTAAGAGATGA